>NC_137863.1:14053893-14081393 GCF_963924005.1 Protomyctophum bolini | reverse complement strand
GTGCGCGCGTGTGTGTGTGTTCATGTGTGCAGTCAAGTGTGTCTGTGAGAGCTTGCCTGTCAGGAGAGAGACGCTCCAGCGCACCACATTCCCCAAAGACAGTTGACCAGTTCTTTCAGCTCCAACTTTTGTCAGCCTCTCAACTTTTGGCAGGACGGAGCTCCATCTTCTGTTTGCCTTGGGAGGAAATGAGCAGGCTAATGTTACAGTGAGACTGAGCATCGATTTGACATAAAGCAGGCTCCCGCTCTATTGCACAGCCGTGCATGCATAGAGAAATAGATTTAAATGGTATTTATGAGTATGTGTGTGTAATCAATGCTACTGAAACAAGGAAAGAAGGGAGAGGAGACAGGAGGGAAGGGGAGGGGAGGGGAGGAAAATAGGGGAATGGAAGATGGGAAGGAGAGGTTGGTCAAATGTATCGGAGAGAGGAGCAGAAGTATACTGTAGGATAGGAGATCATTGGAGGGGAATAGAGTAGAGTGCTTCCTGCTTCTGTGCATTTGAGTTGTGCTGAAGTTACACAGACTGGTTACTTAAGCCCTAAACATCTACCCAACATAGGGATGGCAATCATGGCATGCCAAGATTAAAGAGTTTAAGCAGAATACCAAATGTGACCTTTCACAACATTGTCATAAACGTATGCTTATGATAATAATAATAATTTTATGCTGATAGCTATCTGCATCAGTGTATGATAGTGTGATCTGTGCATAAAGTTAGAAAACACTTAGCCATAGCCTATGTTTTTTCTTTTACGAAGACTATAGCCTATTATCAAGTTGTTCCAAAGAAAGGATGAATTGAATTACAGCTTTCACGCGCACATGTCATAGCTGATAGCTTAATACACACACGTAGCCTACACTGAGTTGTCCAGGAAGGTCAGCGCGCCAATTTAACCCTGACTTGAACCCCACCCCCCCCGCCTAGAAGTTGGAGATGATGCACGTTCAAACTTCGTTATGTGACTCGCAGAAATATTGCATTTCGATCATTTTTACTTACTTTTTTCTGGTGCCTTCGCAGCTGATTCGCGTCCACTTGTTCTTCTCCCGGGAAGCGAGGCTAGTGGTGAGTGTTGTTTGTGAGTTGTGTGTGTGTGTGTGTGTGTGTGTGTGTGTGTGTGTGTGTGTGTGTGCGTGCGTGCGTGCGCGTGTGTGTGTGTGTGTGTGTGTGTGTGTGTGTGTGTGAAAGAAAGAAAGAAAGAGAGAGAGAGACCGCAGCTCCCAAACCGAAGCGATAGAAGGAGAGATCAACATCAACACTCCCTCTTCACAAGCGGAGGGGAGCTGTACATGTGCATGCCTCGTCAGCTGGCTCCGCCAGCACGGCATGCAGCACCAAACCGAGAGCGAACTGTACCGGCCACCTATCGTCATGTTCCTATACCGGCTATATGGGTCAAATTTGAAATATTTATATTTTCTTGCTTCATTTTACAAGTTGACATGAACTGTATTATTTCGAAAGGATAGGGGGTGTGGTGGTTGTCTCTGTGAGCGTGCCGATAACCTATCCATTAATGCTAAGTAGAAACACTTTTTTTGATTCGCCTAGCTATTGCCTTTTTAAAATTAGCGTTATGTATTATTGGTCCCACACGCAGCTGATATGAAAAGCCTGAGGTCACGCACTGTGAATATATATTCTGTCGATGTTTGTTTGCATGATGATCCATCATCACTGTCTGTCTATTAGTTTAGTCAAACTGTCAAATGAAATGATCGAGGAGCACACCGAATCAACACGGCATTAAATTGTTTTTACTAAATTAATTTGAACATTGCAAGTACCTGTCAGTAGGCTATAGCCGATGCGAACGAAAATAAAAGCCTGGGTACCAAGGCCACTGCAGGCCAGTTACAGTAGGCTACTGACACCGGTAGACAGGTTACCTGACCTGTACCATATGATACCATTTAACACCATGTGGCTGGTTATTAATTATTATTAACAGATATTGTGACAATCTTGTGTTTCTTTTGTTTTGATTTGTTCATGCTTAATTGACAGCCAATCAGGAGTCCAGTCCCTGGTGGGGGTATGTTCTCAGGCGTGCTAGGGAACAGGTGTTCTAAATCAGCTAAAAGCAGCTGTAATCAGTGATTCTAACGGAGACAGACAGAGTGCTAAGTCACGGCTAGTTTAAATCATTCATGTGTGAAGAAAATAATAGTTTGTAACCTTGGTTGACGACAAGGTATCTTGTGGTGTGAACTTTATTGATCTGCAAGAGGTAAATATATGCCTGTTGTGACATTGTCAGTGTTGTGGAGTGTGTAATGTGTATGCTAATCTCGATTAGCAATTAGCTTCCTGCTTCTGCGCATTTGAGTTGTGCTGAAGTTACACAGACTGGTTACTTAAGCCCTAAACATCTGCCCAACATAGGGAAGGCAGTGTCATGCCAAGATGAAAGAGTAATAATAATAATAATAGTAATAATAAGTGTTATTTTGTTCCCTCAGCGTTGTTTTGTTTTGTTTTGTTTTGTTTTGTTCTCTTGTTGAGCTCTATGTTATTTCGTCTTGTTGTTCTCTTTTTTAGGGTAAGGGTGAGGGTTGGGTTAGGGTTAGTTGTTTTATTTTTTTATTTTGATAGGGGCAGGTATAAATAAGATTTATCTTCTTCCTGCTCCTTTTCTTTTCAGATTTGGAATATGTAAAAAAATAAATATAAAATGAATATAAGTATGTAAAAACCATAACCATAAATAAATATGAAATGAAATGAAATGAAATAGCTGTATTGTATTGCATAATCTTGGCATTCTAAGTGATTGGTTTAGTACAAGCTACCACTATCTCCTCATGAAGTAGTCATGGACTTGTTGCTTTAATATCTGATGTATTTGCTTCAGGACACTGGCAAAATGTGAGCTTCAGGAATGGACAGTTCCATTGTTGACCTGCTTACCCCATCATCGCTGGCTGCTGTTGCCTTTGCTGCATTCCCCTCATCATGCACACGCAGCTAACATTCACTTCTAAGATGTCCCTGCAAGTCATGTAAGTAGCCTACTGTATTGAGCACGTGCATTTCTTTTTCTAATACAGTTTCTAGGCCTCAACGCACCCAAGCCACGACTAAGGCCTGAAAAGAGTGTTCATTTAGGGTCACTACTAGACTAGACTTTGAGTTGCAGTCAGGTGTGTGTGTGTGTGAGAGAGAGAGAGAGAGAGAGAGAGAGAGAGAGAGAGAGAGAGAGAGAGAGAGAGAGAGAGAGAGAGAGAAAGAGAGAGAGCACGTGCGATTTCTGTGTGTGTGACCTGTTGTTTCATATTCTATTTCACATTTATTCACAATCCTTTTAATTTTATGCTTTATTTAATATTGTAATAAGATACATTTATTGTGTTTTGGTGTAATAAATGCCTAACTACGATATGTACAGTATTCATGTGTGAAGAAAATAATAGTTTGTAACCTTGGTTGACGACAAGGTATCTTGTGGTGTGAACTTTATTGATCTGCAAGAGGTAAATATATGCCTGTTGTGACATTGTCAGTGTTGTGGAGTGTGTAATGTGTATGCTAATCTCGATTAGCAATTAGCTTCCTGCTTCTGCGCATTTGAGTTGTGCTGAAGTTACACAGACTGGTTACTTAAGCCCTAAACATCTGCCCAACATAGGGAAGGCAGTGTCATGCCAAGATTAAATAGTACGGCAGCTTAGGGCCATATTTTAGAGAAATGTGGACACGGCTGACAAAAGCGCCAAATTTTTTCCACATGTTCTCCATAACCATACGTTTCATTTTGGAAGGGGAGCCACGTCATCAAGATGTCAGAAGGCGGCCATCTTGGCGTTCAAAGATGGCCGCCATGTAATATCTATAAGTGCAGCTATTTCAGCTTCTAAGCCACCTAAAAGGTCAAACTTGGTGTCAATATATACATTTTCTTTGTCAAGGAATGCAATATAACTATAGGTAATATCAATAAGTGACTAAATCTGCCAATATTAGATAATTTCGTTCATTCTGGCAATATATGTACACAATTATGGTTCGTTTTTGGACTTTACTTTGATGTATTCCTATTCTGTTTGGTTTTGGTGCTCATGTAACTAAGTGATGGTGGACAGATTACAGAGGGACCCGCGTCTGCCACCAACCTCTCTCGGGTTTCAAATCAACCAGGAGAAGAGCATGTTAACTCCGACACAGTCTATAGACTTCATCGGTATAACACTAGACTCGATCTCTTTCACAGCTCGCCCGAGCCAAGAGAGAATAAAGGCAATAATACATTCCGCGGCATCATTCAAGAGGGATCGTTCGATTCCTTTTCATGCATGCCTCCGGATGGCGGGGCTTATGGCCTCAGTGGTTCACATAATCCGCCTAGCCAGGCTGAATATGAGACCTTTTCAACGTTGGATGACGCATACCTATGCACCATCGCCACCAGAGGGTAACAGTGACGTCACAATGCGTGCTGGCCCTGAAATGGTGGGCAGACAGACGGGCTCTCTCAGAGGGCGTCCCTATGGGCAGACCTCTGACCAGGAAAGTCGTCACCACAGATGCCAGCATGACTGGCTGGGTAGCCACACTGGAGGGCACTACAACCAGAGGGATGTGGACAGAACAACTACGGTCCTGCCACATCAACTATCTGGAGCTGATGGCGGTATTCCTCGCTCTGAGGGATTTCGAACCGCGCATCCGAGGTTGTCACGTCCTGGTCAGGACGAACAACACAGCAACTATGTGCTACATCAACAAGCAAGGGGGACTCAGGTCCCCTCGCTTACACCAGCTGGCTCTGAGACTCATGATGTGGTGCGACGCTCGTCTACTATCCATCACAGCGTGTCACGTCCCGGGTGTTCTAAACACAGGGGCGGACCTGCTGTCCAGAGGACCCTTCCGCTACGCAGACTGGTCGTTACATCCCCAGGTAGCGAACCAGATCTGGGACAGGTTCGGGACACCCAAGGTGGACCTTTTTGCCTCAGAGCAGGACACGAAGTGCCCTCTCTTCTTCGCCATGGGAGGACCATCGACATTGGGGCTAGTCGCTCTAGCACACCAGGTCCCTCCTATACGCCCCACTGAGTCTCATTCTTCCCACTCTGGACAGAGTGAGGACTCGGGGTCTGACGGTACTACTAGTAGCACCAGCCTGGGGCGTCTGGAGGACGGAGATAGCTCCCCTCCTTTACAGCCAACCATGGCAGCTCCCTCTACGAGCGGATCTTCTCACGCAGGCGGGATGAGAAATCTTCCACCCCTGCCCCAAGGACCTAGACCTATGGGTCTGGCCCGTGAGAGGCTAATGCTGACTGAGGCCGGTCTCCCTCCGAATGTTGTCGCAACAATTCAGAAGGCCAGAGCCCAATCAACAATGACCCGCTTTCTCAGTTTGCGTACCGGTGGACCTACAGACTTTCCACCCCCCTCCCTTCGCTACTGAAGAGGACAAGAGGCTGAACTGCCTTTGCCCAGTGAGAGCGCTCCGCCCTTACATGGACAGAACAGGCCCCTCAAGGATAGGTCAACTGTTCATATCCTGGGGTGACAGAACCATGGGAAAACCTGTCACAAAGGTTACTATCTCAAACTGGATAGTGCAGGCCATTCGCCTGGCCTACACCACTCAGGGAGTGGAGCCCCCGCTAACGCTAGAGGCTCATTCCACAAGAGGCATGGCAGCATCCTGGGAACTCCACAAGGGTGTCTCAATCCAGGATGTCTGCACAGCGGCAAGCTGCTCTAGAGGGAATGAGGCAACGCCCCATCTCCCTCTATAAAACCCAGGCTGCCTGGGGCAGTCTCCGCCCTACCCCAGTTAGCCGCTCCGGGAAGACACTGACAGTCTAAGACTGTCACCTTTACACCCTGTGGGACCGGGCTACAAACCTAAGGTTTATCCCCAGCCCTTATTTATCCTCAAGTCCTAGGACTCACTGGCTAGTTCAGGATACGGGAGTTTATAAGGTCCCATAGAGCGAAATATTTCGCGAACACAACTTAAAAGAACGTGAAGGTTACTTTAGTAACCATGGTTCTTAAGTAAGTGAGCGAAATATTTCGCTGAACACCCTTTTGTCTTGCTCTTGGCAGAAGGAAAAGTGTTCAAGTGAGGCGGTGACGCAGACACAGGCCTTATAAACCCTGAGGCTTTGGGCTTCTGACGTCACCGCTCTTAAACCCACAGGACATTAATGATGCCCTGTGCTGAGTTCATAAATGAAATTCTGTACCTCGGTTTCGGAACGAAAACCTCCCGCCACTGGCAGGGAGGAGTCTGAGGAGGTCTTAAAGAACACTTAAAGACGCCACAACCATATGTGTCTTTAAGCGTGACACCAGTCAGGGTTTGCCCTGACTGGCTCTCACAGGAGAGCCAGTCCTGTGACAGGTTACAGGTGCTCATGTAAGAAGGCACACTGGAATTGCACAGCTCTTTGCAGTTGTAAATGTAACAGATAATTTGAATGTTGTTATCATTCACTTCATGCTCCATTTTTCAATGTATCTGACTGCTAAAAGAGTTGAAGATGACGTAAATATGTTGCTAGAATGACCTATTTATTTGATATTGGCACAAATAAACATCTAGTGATATTCTCAATGACCTTATTGCATTCCTTGACCCAGATAATGTATATTTTGACACCAAGATTGACCTTCTAAGTGGCTTAGAAGCTGAGATAGCTGCACTTATAGATATTACATGGCGGCCATCTTTGAACGCCAAGATGGCCGCCTTCTGACATCTTGATGACGTGGCTCCCCTTCCAAAATGAAACGTATGGTTATGGAGAACATGTGGAAAAAATTTGGCGCTTTTGTCAGCCGTGTCCACATTTTTTTGCTAAGCTGCCGTACTAAAAGAGTTTAAGCAGAATACCAAATGTGACCTTTCACAACATTGTCATAAACGTATGCTTATGATAATAATACTAATCTTATGCTGATAGCTATCTGCATCAGCTCCATCCATCTCTGTGTATGATAGTGTGATCTGTGCATAAAGTTAGAAAAAATCTCAAACACTTAGCCATAGCCTATGTTTTTTCTTTCACGAAGGTTTTTGTCAACTATAGCCTATTATCAAGTTGTTCCAAAGAAAGGTTGAATTGAATTACAGCTTTCATAGCTGATAATTTACACACACACACACACACACACACACACACTAATCTCGGTTAGCAATTAGCACTTTCACAACGTCAATCAAATAGCTGTATTGTATTGCATAATCTTGGCATTCTAAGTGATTGGTTTAGTACAGGCTACCACTATCTCTTCATTAAGTAGTCATGGACTTGTTGCTTTAATATCTGATGTATTTGCTTCAGGACACTGGCAAAATGTGAGCTTCAGGAATGGACAGTTCCATTGTTGACCTGCTTACCCCATCATCGCTGGCTGCTGTTGCCTTTGCTGCATTCCCCTCATCATGCACACGCAGCTAACATTCACTTCTAAGATGTCCCTGCAAGTCATGTAAGTAGCCTACTGTATTGAGCACGTGCATTTTTTTTCTAATACAGTTTCTAGGCCTCAACGCACCCAAGCCACGACTAAGGCCTGAAAAGAGTGTTCATTTAGGGTCACTACTAGACTAGACTTTGAGTTGCAGTCAGGTGTGTGTGTGTGTGTGTGAGAGAGAGAGAAAGAGAGAGAGAGAGAGCACGTGCAATTTGTGTGTGTGACCTGTTGTTTCATATTCTGTTTCACATTTATTCACAATCCTTTTAATTTTATGCTTTTTTAAATATTGTAATAAGATACATTTATTGTGTTTTGGTGTAATAACTATGCCTAACTACAATGTATGTATGTACAGTATTTAAAGTAACCTTGAATTCATGTATGGTAATTATATCATTTAATTATATTCTTTAACTTTATAACCACCGTCAGTTGAATTAAAATTGCATAACTACAGATTAAAATAGTTAATAAATTAAACTACATGTAGTCGCGCTATTTATTTATTTATTAAAACAAACCCAGGGCCCGTTCAAAGTACTACTACACAATAATCCTTATAGCTAACTTTGATGGGTACAGTAATTTGATACAGTACAGTAATTTGATACAATACAGTAATTTGATGCACTGGAATGCTGCCTTGTTATTACTTGCACAAGCAGAGTGCGCAAGTACTGCGATCGGCTGGCTAACCCCACCAAATGGTCAAGACGGTTTTAGCGTTGTCCCTGCGGTGTGATATGTTTTGTTGCACGTTGAATCACGTTGACCCTAGTCATTCAACACATGGAATTAAATGGCCCAAACCACACCAAAGGGTCAAGACGGTTTTAGCGTTAACTCCTTGCAACCGTTTGGACCCAAGGAGTTGCATGGTGACCCTTTGGTGTGGTTAGGGCTTTAGACATTAGTTAGTAGCACTCAAAGTAGAGAGGATTTACAGAGGATTTAGACCAGCAATTGTACCAGGCAGTAGACACTACCGGACACTGTACTTCAAAGTAGCTAGGGACTCTATAGGGACTCAGAGCAGCAGTCATACCCAGACAGCAGAGTGCTCTATAGGGACTCAGAGCAGCAGTCATACCTAGACAGCAGAGAGCTCTATAGGGACTCAGAGCAGCAGTCATACCCAGACAGCAGAGTGCTCTATAGGGACTCAGAGCAGCAGTCATACCTAGACAGCAGAGAGCTCTATAGGGATTAGGGACTCAGAGCAGCTATAGTCGTCTATAGGGACCACAAGTAGGTCATACATGGCCTACAATGCATTCACAAAGAAAATGCAGTGTGTGTCTTCTTCTTTCGTGTAACGTTAGAGGTCCAACTCGGTGTCGTGGAGCCACGCCCGCATCTCTGGTCCCAGGTCAAAGAGGCCGGCCTCTGAGGGCGGTCTGTGTAAGGGGCAGGTGAAGATGACATGATCGGCGGTCTGCTCAGGGGCACCGCACTCACATGCCGCACTGTCTGCCAGTCCCCACTTCTGCAATGATGCATTGAAGCGCCCAACCCCAGTGTGTGTGTGTGTGTGTCAGTATTTCCAATTTCCAATACTTAACTTTTACTTCTACTCCACTACATCTCAAATATTGTACAGTACTTTTACAAAAAAAATTGAAACCCTTAGTTACTTACTTTTTTATTATTTCCACACAACAACTATAGGTATATTTATGACATAGTAAAATGTTGAAAATTAGTGTTATATTCCCCTTTAAGTAAATGTTGAATTCCAATGTTGATTGTAACAGTATTTATTTTCTGCAGTAGGCCTATTGATACTTAATTTGAGTACTTTTTCCACCACTGGTGGACAGAGTAATATAACATTTGTTTTGATTTTATTGTTCCACTTTGGCAATGTAACATATGTTTTCTGCCAATAAAGCCCCTTGAATTGAATTGAATGGATCCTATGGTAAAGGGTGAGGGAGGTTGGTTGGGTTTGGATTAACCATGCTGGATCCAAACCATTATTCAACGGGGGGCTTTAAAAATAAATAAATATATATATATATATACACACTCCAGACATGCCAAAGGAACAATAACAATAGAGAAACTCCACTGAGCTTGTGGCGTACCCAAATGCCATTGTCTAATGCAGTCCATAGAAATGCACAAGGCAAAACTGTGATAAGAATAAAGTAACTGCGACAAGCACATGCTAGTTAATTCTTTTGGAAAATATATTTTTTTATTTCATTAATATCGATTAATATCGATATACGATATATTGTTACATGCCTAGGAGCAGGACCGACATATCCTGCAAATGGCAGCCCAAACAGAAGCCAGGGTGAAGATCACAGACTATGCTGAGAGGGTCGTTCCTCAGTACAGGGATGATGCTTTCAAGGAGCATTTCAAGGAGCATTTCACAACCTTTGCAGTCCTAGCAGGTCCTTAACATGCCATTTATGTGTTTTAACTCTCTTGGTGCTCTTGCACCTTCCTGCGGTGTTTACTCGTCATGATACTGACCAAAATTATGTTAGTCTTCCTGGGGTCTACTACTCTACTCCTGACATGATTTTAACCAATATATTGACCATGCAGAACTGACCTGCAAGAGGTCAGAGGTACTGTTGTGTAAAGCACTTTGAATTACCTTATTGAAATGTGCTCTACAAATACCGTAAGTTACATTTGTCTTGCTTTGCTTAACAGAGCATTGTGACTCAGTTACAGCCAGGTATGCAGGGACAGTATGTTATGGGGGGTCCATGACCTAATGCATAACGAACTGGGGGTCCAGTTTCAACTGGGGTTGAAATTAAAAGGTTTTAGAATCACTGATTAACATTGCTATTAGAGCCTCCGTCTCAGTCTCATACGGATCTCTTGGATTGATCCGTGGCTGGACCTGGCTGACGTGCTAGTACTAATGCCGTGTTGGTTCACTGTGTGTGTGTGTGTCAGCAGCAATAACACACATGCAAGCTCCTCATGCATTTGACATTTTATTCCATAGTGAGTGCATGGTACAGCATCAGATCTGCGTTTCAGAAGCAAAAGGTATAATTAGAATAGAGTATAAGCATAACCAGAAACAGATATTGTCAGACAAACATTTCGCCTCTCAGTATTTTGAATGCGCTGACGTACCTGCGGTCAAAGCCATTTGCCCTTCCGGTTCAATCCTCCCTCACCATGCCCGTGAACTTCACGCTTATGTCCACAACAGCGCCACCCCAAGGTTACATAAATGTGTGGTCATTTGGCGCTTACAATTGCTTTTTAGTACCTGCATCGCTTTGAATGCCGTTTCCTTGCGTCCAATTTCCTCAGATACCTGTGTAACTTCACCTGGACCTGGGCCGTACAGCGCGGAGGACCTGGGCTGAGCCCTGCAGGTAATCGAAAAGAAATTGCATTATTATTAGCTGCCAGGTTCACAGGCTCTGCTGCTGGTAATGGCTGTAGTATGGTACATAATCAAAGATAGCGCCCATGGCTGCCTAGTTGCCTGAACTACGGTGGCCAGTGAGGGACAAAAAGGAGAGTTGCTGAACCCACAGGTGAAAACCCTTGACAGTCAACAGTGACACCTGCTGACCAAAAGGCCACTACCTTACATATGCAATACACTTAACACCAAATTGAAAACTGAATTTATCCCATGGGATCCAACAGGTTGAATTATTATTGAAGGTGCATCTGTAGCTCAGTATTGGCAAAATCATACATGTTTGTTGACAAGTGCCCGGAATGGTAACAGGTCATCTCGCCCCTTTGCCAACTCACCCCCGCGAAAAGTGAAGACGGCTCGCCCCGGAATTTCAAAAATTCGGCTCGCCCCTAGCCGTGGATAGCTCAAACAGGGGGCTAAATATGTATTAGTTAACAACATTTTATGGCGATTTCTTTCTCTTTTACTATAACCCTATGAAATTATATCTGACCAATATCTGGATTCTGTATACTAAATACATATTAAGATTAGTCATCTTTATAGATACAGTCATAGGTTAAAGCTCTATTGTGCTAAAGGATGCTCGTTTAACAGATTAAATGTAAGCAGGGCGCAGCAGGGAATCGAACCCCATCCCAGTAAACCAGGAGCTCCATGCCTGTGCCAAAGTGCTTAGTTTGCGACGCAACGCAAAAACCTACACTAGTAGGAGCCCTACCCTACCAGCCCTACCCTACCAGCAGCAAAGAATACAAAAACAGATCCTTACCGTGAACCTTCACGTTCTTCTGCAAATGACAGGCAGTGTCCACAAGTTAGGGGAAATGGTGAAATGACGGATATGGTGAAATGACGGAACCGGACGAAATTGTGGCAGTCGACGCAAAGCAAACGAGCGCAACAGCAAGCAGCCCGACGTGACGCAACCGCAGGAAGCCGGAACGCAAACGCAAACGAGAGAAACACCATCAGTACCCTGCAGAACCACACCAGCGACAGCAAAGAACAATAAACAAGATTTGTACTCACTGCGCAGCTCTTCCCAGCAGCAGCTACAGTTCCTACCTCAATGTCTTGTGCAGGGGGGCATCGAACTGGGAAACTTTACATGGGATCCAGCCTCCAGGGTAGGGGTCCTCGGAAGGCTAAATTGGTGGGGCTGCGGGGCCCACGGAGATGGCTCATCTCAGGGCCCAGGGTTTGGTGCTGCCTACACCACTGGTCTCGTGACTCTGAAGAGAAAAGACAAGTGTCATTAGTGTTATGTAGGCCTACATCACATTAGAAACACATGTGGCTGTATAGCATTGTCAACCCCCACAACCCACATTTAACAACTTAACATCCCTCCCCCAAGGTTATACTTTAATATACATTTTCCCCCAACTTTTGAAATAAGTTTCCTTCAGCTTTGAATTAACTTTAAGCCCAACATTCTATTGTGAGTTTGTGACAATACCAATTTTACCCTGACAGGTCTGTAACTCTGACTGTAACATGTTTAACCAAATGAACCCATACAGCTCTGAGAGTGTACAAATGGAACCAAATGGACCCTGTCCATTTGTACACCGTCTCAAGAGTTAAGAGGAGATCTTGAAATGCAAGATTTTGAAAGCCATTGTGAAAAAGACACTATAGCCATATTGGAACAGTTACCTTAACCCTTGTTATAAAACACAACTCCTCAGTGGCATTCATTCACAGATCAAGTTCCCCAAACAGAATGATTTCAAACAAATAAACTATTAAATGAGTAAAGAGTTCGATGTGATCAGTATCGAATCTTTGATCATTTTCTATTGACAGTTTATATCATTACATGCATGCTTTTAGAAAATAAAATTAAAGTTATTTTATAATATATATATATATATATATAATACACCAATATTAATTATTAAACCAAAAGGTCAAACATAATTCATAAATCAAATACTTTCAATATAAACAAACAGTTAACCAGTTGATCCAAGTTAAGACACCAAGCCTATATAACTCACCGAAGCGTAACCAAGGATTGTCACAGTTGCTGCTGCCATGCCAAACATTTCAGCCATCTTGCATGAGGTGGGACTGGGAGTGAGGAGTGTAGGAACTGATGTCACCTTTATACTGCCTTGATTGACAGTTGACATGGGTTGCCATTTGCGGGTTGCCATGTTGGCTGGGTTACATAAAGGTTTAAGTTTCCTTTTTTTATATATATTTTTTATCCCACGATTTTGTAACCCATTTTTCACCCCTGTGCCAATCATCTACTGTGATCCTAGGCTCTACACACCCTCCGCCAACCTGGGGAGAACTTAACTCATGCTCCCTTCATGCCTGAGTGTCCAAGTTGCTCCTTTACACCTGACAGGGGGGAGTTTCCCTGGTTGGACGTAGCGCGTGGAAGGAACACGTTATTCCAACCAGTTCCTTTCCCCTCCATCAGGCGCCCCGGCTGGCCAGGGGAAGGCAGACGGTGTGTGACTTCTTGCTACAGCAAGAAGTCACACACCGTCTGTCTGTAGCAAGAAGGTAACTAAATGTTAAACTTAAACCTTTATGTAACCCAGCCAACATGGCAACCCGCAAATGGCAACCCATGTCAACAGTCAATCAAGGCAGTATAAAGGTGACATCAGTTCCTACACTCTTCACTCACACCCCACCTCATGCAATATGGCAGAAATGTTTGGCATGGCAGCAGTAGCAGGTTCCTGTTCACTGTGACAATCCTTGGTTACGCTTCGGTGAGTTATAGGCTTGGTGTCTTAACTTGGATCAACTGGTTAACTGTTTGTTTATATTGAAAGTATTTGATTTATGAATTATGTTTGACCTTTTGGTTTAATAATTAATATTTGTGTATTATATTATAATATATATATATATATATATATATCATGTTATATATAATATATATATTATAAAATAACTTGAATTTTATTTTCTTAAAGCATGCATGTAATGATATAAACTATTAATAGAAAATGATTAAAGATTTGATACTGATCACATTGAACTCTTTACTCATTTAATAGTTTATTTATTTTTATTTGTTTGAAATTATTCTGTTTGGGGAACTTGATCTGTGAATGAATGCCACTGAGGAGTTGTGTTTTATAACAAGGGTCAAGGTAACCGTTCCAATATGGCTATAGTGTCTTTTTCACAATGGCTTTCAAACTCTTGCATTTCAAGATCTCCTCTTAACTCTTGAGACGGTGTACAAATGGACAGGGTCCATTTGTACACTCTCAGAGCTGTAAGGGTTAATTTGGTTAAACATGTTACAGTCAGAGTTACAGACCTGTCAGGGTAAAATTGGTATTGTCACAAACTCACAATACAATGTTGAGCTTAAAGTTAATTCAAAGCTGAAGGAAAAACATATTTCAAAAGTTGGGGGAAAATGTATATTAAAGTATAACCTTTGGGGAGGGATGTTAAGTTGTAAAATGGGGGTTGACAAGGCTATACAGCCACATGTGTTTCTAATGTGATGTAGGCCTACATAACACTAATGACACTTTTCTCTTCAGAGTCACGAGACCAGTGGTGTAGGCAGCACCAAGCCCTGAGACGAGCCATCTCCGTGGGCCCCGCAGCCCCACCAATTTAGCCTTCCGAGGACTCCTACCCTGGAGGCTGGAGCCCATGTAAAGTTTCCCAATTCAATGACCCCCTGCACAAGACATTGAGGTAGGAACTGTAGGCTATAGCTGCTGCTGGGAAGAGCTGCTTTCTGCACAGTGAGTACAAATCTTGTTTGTTGTCCTTTGCTGTCGCGTGGTTCTGCAGGGTACTGATGGTGTTTCTCTTGTTTGCGTTCCGGCTTCCTGCGGTTGCGTCACGTCGGGCTGTTGCGCTCGTTTGCGTTGCCTCTTTTGCGTCGACTGCCACAATTTCGTCCAGTTCCGTCATTTCACCATTTCCCCTAACTTGTGGACACCGCCTCTCATTTGCAGAAGAACGTGATGGTTCACGGTAAGGATCTGTTTTTGTATTCTTTGCTGCTGGTAGGGTAGGGCTGGTAGGGTAGGGCTCCTACTAGTGTAGGTTTTTGCGTTGCGTCGCAAACTAAGCACTTTGGCACAGGCATGGAGCTCCTGGTTTACTGGGATGGGGTTCGATTCCCTGCTGCGCCCTGCTTAGACATTTAATCTGTTAAACGAGCATCCTTTAGCACAGTGGTAACCAACCTTTTCGAGACCATTTTATTCCCAATTGTAAGCCAAGATCTACCACTAAAACGTGTTAGAAAAAACACTTTTTGCTATTTCTGACAGGCTCAATGCATGTGCACACATCCACACAAAGACTAAAGCTTAAATTAGAATAAATACTTATAGTAAGTTATATTATCAATGTCAAATAAGACAAATTAGAAATAATTAGTATTAGATATATTTTGTTTCTCATTTCAATGAATATTCACATTGGCAGATGTTCAAATGACATAGGCATAACATGACCATATATATTTGCACAGATATGGTGTCATACTCTCAGGGTCAGCCCACCTTTAATGAGACTGCACTTTATCCGCAAGCGTTTTGAAATCTGGTTCATATTTAGTGATTGCCAGTCTGAGGGTGTCATTAAGATGTGAGTCAGTCATATGAGTTC
This sequence comes from Protomyctophum bolini, assembly GCF_963924005.1. Classification (NCBI taxonomy): domain Eukaryota; kingdom Metazoa; phylum Chordata; class Actinopteri; order Myctophiformes; family Myctophidae; genus Protomyctophum; species Protomyctophum bolini. The sequence continues at coordinate 14,065,900 of NC_137863.1, read as the reverse complement.
TAAACTTGGATTTTATTATTTTCATTTGGCCATTTCACATAAGTACGTGGAACCAAAGTAGGCATGCAGCTTGAGTGCACACGACCCAATCAGGGTATACTTCTCTGCTCACAAGAGACCAAAATTCCTTCTCTTTAGCTCTGACCTGCAGGTGACCGTCACTTACTAATCCAATAATCACCATTTAAATATCTGAAGTTAATGCAAACACATCCTGCATTTTATCGGACAAGTAGGCTATGTATGGCCATACATGTAGGCCCTACATGTATGGCCATACATAGCCATACATGGCCTACTTGTGTGCAAGGCGCAAGTTGGCGAGAGAGTGCATTTCTAGATTTTCATTCCATTGAGCTGCAATACTAGCCTACATGATGATTTCACACACTGAAACTATTAACTTTTGTTGAATCTCAAGGCGGATCACTTCAAGTGCACGACAGTTCATAGTTTGGCCAGGGGTATCTGGGAGATAACGGGTTACAGCCACAATAAATCTAGAATGAACGTGTCAAATGACAGTCTTGACTTTGTGTAAATCAATTTGGCCCATTTCCCTAGTGCAGAGTCGCTTCGTTTCGTTTCTAGTGTTTCAGTCCTGTCTATCGGTCCAGAGGAAACCGCTGTATCTTCTCTGGTCGTAATCAGGGCAAAGGGAGTGTGGCCCAGAATCCCACTGCTTATGGGGACCACCTCCTGTCAGCTCAGCTGGCTGGCCACCTAGGGACCTAGCCTGAATATAGAACCATCATTCTCTCTTTCTCTTAGAGCTTTGGCATGTGCGTGCAACACACACACACACACACACACACACACACACACACACACTTCCCTGAGTACAGTGGTAGTTCACAGATTTTGAAGCATGGCATTGTTATTTTCTGAGAGCCTTGTAGCCATGTGGCCTCTGGGCCAATGCATCATCTGTCTGTGTGAATATTAAGTGTCTTGAAAAAAGAGATGACACGCACGCACAAACATGCTTGCACACACACACACACACACACACACACACACATACACACACCCCTATAAATCAACAATGACTACCCAGCCACATCTAGCCATTTTTAGCACTTGACACAGTTATGGAACACACCAGACACTATTACTGCTGGATTTGGTTCATCTCAGGCCCTAGTTGTTTTTCAGATGAAGTAAACAAAGTCTATATATTTTTCTTCAGCCACATTCTGTACTTTTAGGCTCCATTCACCCTGGCAGCCAAATCTAGCCTCAATCAGATCTGTGCCACATCCAGATTGAAATCTGATTTGTTTAAATCACATGGAATCCGATTAGATTTTTACAAAATAATGTGACTTGAGTCACAGGATTGAAGCCCAGGATTAGATAATTGGCACTGGGTGAAAAAGAAAACTGGGTTACAAAATCGTGGGATAAAATTTGATATAAAATAAAATAAAAGGATTGTCTTCGTTTTTGGATTCTTTATTCATACTGAAAGAATGCAACAAAACCAAAAGTTCTCTATGAATTGAAGGCGGTGAAGTATTCCTTTAAAGTAGAATGAAAGTAAAAATGGAGAGAGACACATACTACACATGACCCAACGTCAAACACACGGGCCCAGAGAAGTCATTAGCCATGCACAGAACAGAGTGTGCCCCAGGTACAGCCTCATACCTGGGGGCGTTTTCACTTACTGTATGCTTTCATCCACTTTGATCACAGAGACAAACTGGAGACATCCAGGAGAGTGAAACTTCAATCATCCAGGAGAGCGATGTCAGGGAAGAAATTCAATGTAAGTGTATTCTTGTGTGCTGGAAGTCTTTTGTATGGTAATTTGTTGGAGGCGGAGGGGGTTTTGTTTTTCAAAGGAATCTTTTGAAGTTTTGCAGAAGCGTACAGTATACAATATGGATGCAGAGTAAGATTAACATTATACAGTAATAATTGTTCTGTCCATGGCCAGGCTGAAAGTATGAATTCATTCATCAGCTATGACCTTCAAGATTGAGTTAAACTGCTTCTGTTCCAGTATGACTTGAGGGAAGCATTCAAAGCATCCATGGTGTCGGAACTGATTGTCAGCCTAGGAAACTGAAGTCTTGAATACAAGACTAGCATCTCATGCCTGTACACATCAATAAGCCAACATGCTTGATTAGGACACCATACAAAAGTTTCTGCCACGCTGCACCCATGGCAATTTGGGGAGAGAGAGAGAGAGAGAGAGAGAGAGAGAGAGAGACGTGACACGAATGGGTTTTCGGTCCAATCATTATCGGACGTTTTCAGAACTGTTTTAATGTATCTGTGTTGATGAGTTTTCCAATGAGTTTTCCAATAACGGGACCAATCCTATGGCACCTCCTATATTATGTTTGTTGTCTGTCTGTTTCCCCATATGCTTCCAATCAACCCTCTTTCTGTGTAAATACTAATGGATCTGCTGGTCTTCCACTGTGGTCCCGAACACCATCTGATCAGCCCCACACCAACCCCTACTATGAGTTACAGTATCATAAACGTATCTCTTTTCCATCGAGCCTTGCCTCGCCCACACTGGGCAAGACCTAAGCTGTAGAGGCTATCATTTGTTTTTGGCGGAAGTACCACTCAAGGAAATTACGTTGATGCTTTACAAATCAGTTTACATTCTCCGTGAATGAAACAAGTGTTGTGATTGGTCGGAATAATATCGTATCCGGGGGAAATATATTTGTCGGATGTTTCGGACCGACACTTCCGCCAATAGCGTCTCTGCCTTAGGTTGTGACCAGGCTTTTCTCTTGGCAGTTGAGTAAGCCTGGGACCGAGGCTTTCCCAACAGGTTTCCCCCATTATGAGCCACTAGAGGTCTGGGCTGCTATGCCCTCACAACTAAGTCACACTGGCGATCCAACCGATATGTCTGATTCATATAGTAACTGGGGAAACTGTTGCACCCATCTGTCTGTGTCCTTTTTGTGCCCATATGGAGATCTCTGTATCTGTCTGTCTGTCTACCTTCTTCAGTGGTTCTGGACAACTGATATCCACATGCCTATATATGGACATATCGGTCTATCCGAATGGATAAATTGCAATTTTACCAACTTTTGGTGGTCAGGTCGACTTCCGGCCTTTATTGTTGGATTGGTCGTACCCAGAATTGGGGGTAGGCAGAGTTTGGGATTTTGTAAATAGTCTAAGATGATATATAAATACTACAGCAGAAATAATGTATACAGTATGTGGCGGTATGCACCCTCGAGGTAGTAATCTGCCATAAAACTGAGAGAAGAAGAAGTTAGAGGCATTTTGGTTCATAGACATAAAAATGTAAATGCCTCTTCTGGCTCTGGGGCGGCAACATGAAGGCAACATGGAGGCAAGCTTTCACGATATTCCTAACGAAGCATGGTGGAAGCTTGCGAAGCTTCCGCATGCGTAACGGAAGGGGACGTTCGGTAGGCCAATCGGAGGCAATGTAAACGTCTGTTTTCTCAGGCCAATAAGGCTCCCTTGGATTGAATTGATAAGTCCACACAAACATTAAATGCCATGTTTTGTTCATGTTTGTTTTGTCCTCGATGTTGTAAGATGATAAGAGCTCCTCTCACTTCATACAGGTGTGATTTTTATCATTTATATGGTTTGGTTTGAGGCTAGCAAGTGACCCCAAGTGAGAGCTGTCAGGGCCTTTGCGGAAGCTGGTATAGGTTCTACGTTTTGACCAGGTCTTACACTGTGAATGCTGCACGGGAACTGTTGATGCTTTGTACCTGAGCCATAGGCCAACCTTTACAAGTACAGTAACTTACTAGTTCTGCTCCAAGTCAACCCAAAAACACTTCTAGAGTTTAGAGTAGTCCACCTATTTTTTTAGCTAAAAAAATCTTTAACCACTTATATATTTTGTTGTCATCGCTGTAATAGGGATGCCACCACAAAAAAATCCTGAATAACCGTGGTAGTCTCCAAATTCAAAATCGATTTTGTAAACAAAAATAAAGGATTTAAAAAAAAAAGTTTATAGGCAAAATATAGGCTTCTTCTTCAGACAGAGGTCTTCACGTCAGAGGTCCAACTCGGTGTCGTGTAGCCATTTGCACATCCCTAGGTCGAAGTGGCTGGCTTCTGAGGGTGGTCTGTATAAGTGGCAGGTAGTTATGGTCGGCAGTCTGCTCAGGGTCATCGCACTCGCATGCCGTACTGTCTGCCAGGCCCCACTTCTTCATTGATGTTTTAAAGCGACCGACCCCAGTTCGTAGTTTGTAGTTCCGGTGTGGCAGGTCATCTCCTATGGCGCCATCTCCTGGGTCCCAGGTGTAGCGATGGATCTCTAGAGATGTCCTCAGAGGTGGAATTGAGCATCTCTTGTTGTAGGTGTGGCGGGACTTGAGTCTGCTTGGAGGCGCGGGTGTTGTTCAGGGTGTGCTTTCCTGACTAGGGCAGCCTTCCGTCGGAGGCCAGCTAATATATAGGCTGTACAGGATCTCCACAAAGGCTTACTCATCAAAACTGGTTATAAAACTGGTGACCATGTGAACAATACTAACTTAAAAGTGTTATGATTTTTTTGTCTTCTTTTGTATCATGTTTCTGGCATCCCTAACCTAAAAGTCAATAGTAGTATTAGTCAGATAGCTATTTTCACTAAATGTTTGGCTATTTTTGCAGACGATAGATAGGAATATTTGCATATTACGACATTCCCAAATGGGGATGCTAGTGTTCCAAATTACATTGATATTATACACATTGATATATTCATTGATATCTGGAATAAGCATATATCTGTGGGATATCTACTGTATATACACACACAAACACACACACACACACACACACACACACACACACACACACACACACACACACACACACTGCAGCTAGCTGTGTCTGTGAGGTAGATTGCCAGTGTCCATATCTGGAATGCTCCCGACCCTTTCAATGCACCACTGGTTATGGATGTAATCTCCAGGAGGAGAGCACTGCAAGGTACTGTAAGTCACGAGGGGTTCATCCCCTTCTCGTCTAGTAGTCTGCTCGCATTTTATCTGAAGTGATCCCATTTCGTTTCAGTGACATTTCTACCCTCAGCAGGTCATGCATTTTACATTGAGAAGCAGCTGTGATGAGGTGTAGCACGCAGAGGGCCGTGCTAATCACTTAAGTAAACAAGTGAAGAGGTGGGGAAATTGTAGCACAATCAATAATGGTAGTGGGGTTGATTGGAGTCACGGTGCAGAGCTCACACACAAGAGACGCACACACCACATGGCGCACACAGAACAGAAGCAGGCCATGGAGGTTAGGCAGAACACGGCAATGTGGAGTCCAGATCAGTGTTAAATGGCTAAAGGTGCTAGACATTAACAAACGAACTGGGAGCTGCTCTAAAAGTAGGGCTGCACCTCTGCTCACCTCAATTCCCCATTTCTCAAAGCAGAGGATACACACACGTACAGTCGCTCGCGCGCACATAGTGCATATAGTTTATTTCTGGTGCAGCCACTCCAATGACCAGCAATGTCTGTCCCTATCTATGTCTATGTCTGTCTGTTTTTCCTTGGTGCTGCATTCCTTGGCCCCTCTTATCGCTGCTTGCAGAACGCGCAAGTAATATTTTCGCCCGGTCCGTATGCACCGTCCCAGCCAACCCGCCACTTTTGATGCGTATGCAAATAAAACAGCAAATTGTGCCTGATTTGCAGGGACCAGATTACATTCATGACCATATGTCTTTCGTCATCATTGAGAGCTAGTCATACATATACATATATATGTAATTTGTAAAATAAAATAGCAAATTGTGCCTGATTTGCTGGGACCAGAGTACATGGTGTGTATATGTATAACTAGCTCTCAATGATGACATAAGAAATATGTGGATTAAAGGACCCAATGCCAGAGTGTAATTGGTCTTCGATTGTGACGTAATGACGATATGTTTTAGTGTTGGGAAGATTAAAGGTAATGTTCCTGTGTATACATGTATTTAACCTGGTCCCAGCAAATCAGGCACAATTTGCTGTTTTATTTGCATACGCATAAAAAGTGGCGGTTGGCTGGGACGGTTTTTGGCGCAAAGTAACCACTGTATACTGCTAATGAACTTACAAATTACATATATATAACTAGCTCTCAATGATGACGTAAGAAATATGTGGATTAAAGGACCCATTGACCCAATGCCAGAGTGTAATTGGTTTTCGATGGTGACGTAATGACGATATGTTTTAGTGTTGGGAGGATTAAAGGTAATGCTCCTGTGTATACATGTATGTAGTCTGGCACCACTGCCGTATCAGGCACAATTTGCTGGGACGGTGCATACGCATAAAAAGTGGCGGGTTGGCTAGGACGGACAAATTACATACATTATACATAGTATATGTAATTGGTTGACAGTTTGTAGTGGTCGAAAGTACTTGCGCGCTCTGCTTGCGTACTAGTTGGCCATTTATGGCCTACTAGTGTGCAACAAGCAAGTATGCACTCGACAGAGTGCAGTTCTAGTTTACTTTGTTATTGTACATGATTATTATTAATTGTATTCACTGGGCAGTAGTAAAATAATGATATATCTGTTACAACACTAAAATGCTAGTTGTCAACACAATAATGTCGGGGCTAAGAGTGAGATCAAATGACAGAGTCAGAGCAGTCTGACTCTAAAGTAGCCTCAACGTAGATGAAAGGATCTGTTCACCTATGTAACAGAGATGAAAGGATCGGTTCACCTATGTAACGTAGATGAAAGGATCTGTTCACCTATGTAACAGAGATGAAAGGATCGGTTCACCTATGTAACAGAGTTGAAAGGATCTGTCCACCTACGTATGTAACGTAGATGAAAGGATCTGTTCACCTATGTAACAGAGATTAATAAAGATGGCAGCATCCTATCATTACTAAATGATGAAAGGCTACTATTGAAATATGGAAAGTGTCCCAGGGGCCACAAGAAAACTCCCCGAGGTACAGGTCTATTTTTCGATAAATAAGGAGGGTATATTTTGGCAGTGCTTGTAAGAATCAAAGGTTTTAGTGTTCAGGTTTCCCAGGTAGCTTTTCCTCTCAAGTAAGGAAGTGAAGGAAACGCAGGACCACTTGAAAATACCCCCAGGGACAGACAGGGAGTGATTGATGTAGCAAGAGTGGGGAAGAGAGAGACACGTACTGTCAGAGTCGCTGTGCATTATGGGAGGACACCTACCGAGCGGTGACTCCCTTCAAATCACTTGATCATGCACGATGGTGTGTGTGGCTTATGTGGCGCTGTGGCTCCAGTGGTGTTTTTTCTTTTTCTTTTCTTTTCTTTTTTCCTCCAAGGTCACCCTTCAACAATTGAGAGCTCCTTCATTACTTATTGTGGTCGTCTTGTGTTCCCATAGCAACCACGCCTTGCTGACAGATGAGAGGGTGCCAGAGTTGGCCTCCCACATAGACACACACAGATATACACACTATGATCATTCATACACACTCCACACATACTTTAATGCACCCATGTACATGCGCGCACACACACAAACACGTCGATAATTACACGTCTAGGGACACAGCGCTGTATTGTTTAAAATAAACCAAGCATCAGGGGCGAGCTGTTGGAGTGAGATTGTCATACACAAATAGGCCATTATGCCAAAAGTGGGACACAAGGAGTCTCCCATGAAAACAGTGCTCTTCCTCTGACTCTCTCTCTCTCTCTCCATCCCACGCCTCTTCGCTCGTTAACAGAACAAACGGCAGCGAGCAGAAGAATGAGCTATAGAAGCCACTACATGCACAGGGATGTGGATGGGAGAAAAATCAAACGGCCGGCGGGCACAGTGAGGTAACACGAGGGAATCGTTTCCTATCAGCCCACTGTGCACACATCCGTGGGGAGATTTGACATTTTGAACGATGTTAAGGTGGCCCTGCAGAGGTCACACAACTGAATACCAATTCTAATCCCGCTCAGAGGATTTCCCCAGATGTGCAGCAATATGCTTGCAATGAACGGGACATTGCATCAGAGGACGGGGAAGTCTCCTTCCTGTGTCCCACGCCATCGGAGAGAAGCCGCGTCCTCCCTCCTTTGTGTCCTGGGAGTCTGTGCAGTTCTGTCTGATGAAACATGTCGGTGCCACAATATTGAATCAGACAGTAAAAAAAAAAAAGAAAAAAAAAGCCCACGCAGGATATTGCATTGGGGTAGGAAAGAAAGTGCAATAGGTCTTCACGAGCCCTTGGGGGGTTGTTCGTCTTTCCTATGAGGGGCCAAGCAGTGTACCGAAAGAAAACAAAGAAAATAGTAGGCAACATGATGTATTCAAACCTTAAGGCCTTTACACACTGGAGGCGTGATGATTGACGAATAAACAATACGGAAATCGCTTTGCCAAATTGTATTTGGCATACAACCTATTGATATAGTTGATGCCTCATTCATAAAGGTATATGCCCTTATGTGGGATGGAAATTGTACCTTTTTATATAAATTTAAGTCGAACGTTACAAACGTTACTTTACTGTAATGTAAAACATGATCAAATGTATTCCAAATGGTAAAGGGAACTGTACGGGTGTCTATTTCTGATCATGTCTGTGTCTCGTCGGCGTTTTGTTTATAACTATAGTCGGCGTGGCGTTATTTTGGATCCCTACGCAGTTCTAGGAAAGCCCTACTGGCCTACTGTGAGCTGCTTGCACATGGTGTGCACAAAGTTGGCGGCCAAGATGATTTGAGAAATGCCATCAGCTCATGGAAGCCATTCAGTATTTTTACCGTGACGTAATCGATCTGAGACTAGAACAACCATTAAAGTCTAATTTTACCGCTTTCCTTGCAACAACAAAGCTACTGCGGTCTCCCAAATCTGGCTGTGACAGGCTGTCTGCCCCACACTGAATACTATCGCCATTTTATTTCATTGTGTCAACTAAATCCTCCATTAGAGATCGTATTAATGCAAACTAGATTCAACATACTCAACCCTACACAATGTGAATATTCCCCCGAAATATTGTACTGAGCAAATGGACTGTTACCACCTTCAATAATAATGACAATAATAGTCTTTTACTCTCTCCACATCATATGTTTTCTTTGTCATGGACACTTACAGAACATTAATAATTCTACTCGAGTTATAAGCATTAAGACCCATTTTAATCCTCAATGGCTTCCTTTCTGAAAAATAACGTTATTGTAAAAAGATTCACACGTTTAGATATTGCTATTTACAATAAGAAGCGGATGGGAGCTGGTGCAACTTGGACCGGGATGTAACATACAGGACTACAAAATGACGTCGGACTAAAATACAGAATTCCCCTCGTTCATCTTTGCCGACAACTCTGCATACACTATCTGCATGCGCAAGCAGGAAGTAAACAACCTCTCACCCTATGCGCTATATCTTATATAGCTATAGAAGAGAAAAATAGATCAACACGTCGGTAAATGGCCACGACACGTCGATTCGCCAAATACTGAGTTGTTCACATCCCTATTTTTAATTCACTTTGTCGGCATGTAAAATGTTTGCATTCTGTGATGGTGTGGTAACAAAACGCCTGTGGTTAATGGTGTGGTAATGACAAACAACATTTTGGAAAAAGAACACATTTATTTTATTCATGATTACAAATGTTAAGACTGTTATTTAGACACCATTCTGTTTAGACAATTGCCTGGTTTGATTGTTCACTTTGCACACTAGGTATGGCACTGTTAACCATATTGTTTGCAATAGTTTGAAACAGGTTTATTAAAAACAAAGAATTGCGTAGAGAATCGGGGTCTATAAAAAGTGGGATGAATCCGTTTGAGGATCAGGGGATGAAATGGGATTTGGGGATGAATTGGGAGTCGAGGGTGAGGGGATGAGTGAAGATCGGCGGGATGTAGTGGGAGTCGGTCGATGATGAGGCGAAGAACTGCATGATGGAAAAGGCTGAGTGGGATTTTGTGGAGGATGGGGAGCTGAAATGTGGAGTGGAATGGTGAAATGGGATTGGCGAGTGGTTGGAGAATGCTTGTTGGCTCGAGAACCAAAGGGAGTTCAGACTCAATGGGGGGTCCCTGCCTCATTGCTGATCCATCATCTCCCTCTGCAGTTCCAGTACTGAGAGGGAAAGTGGAGAAAAGAGAGAGAAGGGAGAAAGCAGTTGGTTACTCATGCTTTAGCACTTTAGACAATACACAAACTCACGCCATGTTGTGTATATCTGCTATTTTCGCTATTTTTAAACATGTAATGTTGACTATTTAATTTTTTTGAAAAGTAAAATTAATAAAAGTGGTTAAATAGACTGGAACGGATATTGATGGGGTGTATGGTCTTTAATAATCATTCGTACAGGTTAACCTGTGTCTGGCTGTGGCTCAGTACTTCAGTAATCTTTATAACCTTCGGTGGCACGTTGTACCACTCAGACCGCAGCACTCCTGTCAGGGGAACCAGCCAACGACTTCTCCCTGGCTGGAAGCTGGAGTCTGTTCCACGCTGTGATCCAGCTGTCACACAGAGATAAGCCCCCTGCTGCCAACCCTTAATCTCCAGAGGGAAAAGCCTTGGTGTCTAGCTATTTAAGAACTTGTCCACCCCGCAGCACGAGTGACCGGCACAAGCTAACGTCCCCCTCCCTGTATGGAGAAAAAAGGTGATAGATAGAACATCAATAGCTGGGCTAACATCTCAGTGCTGATAACCGTCAAATAGGCAGAGGCTTTGCCGGCAGCCTTTCAAACAGTCATTGGGGACAGGCCATCGCTGTCTGGCTCCTGCCAGATCCAGACGGCACAGAGATGGAAGCCGATAAGTGCAGGTTGATCAGAGGGAGAGAGACTTAAGTCTGATTCATCTGATTTCAACCTGACCAAACTGTCAGTGTGAAGTTGCACAGGTATTTCTGTTTTTCAGAGACCGCTGCAGTGCTTTTCTCTACCGTCAGGTGGCACTGTTCCACCAATAAAAGATGGACTCTCAATTCACTCTAGTTTTCTCTTCCGATGCTGTCTGAATGTCCGCCTGGGGACCAGGTGGGATGGACCGTTCTGTTAAGTAGCAGTGTAAATGAAATCCAGCCACTCTCTCTTTCAATTTATTTCGCTATTTATTCTCACTCTCTCTATTTCTTGTTCTCCCTCGCTGTCTGGCTGTCCCCCACACTCTGTCTCGCTCTACTGTGGGGGTGGGCGTGTGTGGGGGTGGCTGGGGTGGGGTGGGCGGCTGTAATGGAGAGAGGTAAAAAGACAGAGGGTCAGACAGAGAAATGGAAATGCCGCTAGTGAAATAGAGACCGCATCAACATCTCATTGATGCGTTTGACACTGACAACGTGAGTGAGTATAGACTTCTCCCTGCCTTTGCCTTCCTTCCCTGCACTGAAATGTCAGCAGTCTTCAGCACTGCTGGTGATAAACACACACACACACACACACACACACACACACACACACACACACACACACACACACACACATCACACACACACACACACACACACACACACACACACACACACACACACACACACACACACACACACACACACACACACATCACACCACACACACTCACACACGAAGAGCGAGACAGAGAGACGGAGACAGCCTCTCAAACAGAGAAGTACAGGAATGTCATTGTAATTGTAGTATGAATAGCTGTTATACTGTACTGTATTCGGTCTCTAACTCTCTCTCTCTCTCTCTCCCTCTCTCTCTCATCTGACTTTATAGAGACTCACGAAGCAAGCCGAGGGAAGAATCTTACTCCTCATTAAAAACCAGTAAGACACGCATGCCAAGTCTGTCAGGCACACTCCTTTCTCACACACACACACACACACACACACACACACACACACACACACACACACACACACACACACACGCAGCAACATATTGAAGCCAGACTTAAGCCTCCATGGAAAGCAAAAGGAGTAATCACAGTTATAGATAGATAGTTATAGATAGATACAACTGTGATTACTCATATTTGTATCTGTCTGTCTGTCTGTCACAAACATGGGATTAAATTATACTGCTATACCA
>NC_137863.1:13783703-14053693 GCF_963924005.1 Protomyctophum bolini | reverse complement strand
ACTGAATAGAATGCATTTGTATCTGCGACTCAAGCGCCAAGGATTATGGGGGATAGGAGGGGAATGCTAACGCCAGGAGGGAGGCCGGCGACCTTGGAGGAAGGAGGAGGGGAGAGGGAGAGGGAGGAGGAGGAGGAGGGGAGGAGGGAGGAGGGGGAGGAGGAGGGGAGGAGGAGGAGGGGGAGGAGGAGGGGAGGGGAGGAAGGAGGGGAGGAGGAGGAGGAGAGGGGAGGGAGGAGGGAGGAGGAGAGGAGGAAGGAGGAGGAGGAGGAGAGGGAGGAGGAGGAGGAGAGGGGGAGGGAGGAGGAGGAGAGGAGGGAGGAGGAGGAGAGGGGGAGGGAGGAGGGGAGGAGGAGGAGGGGAGGAGGGAGGAGAGGAGGAGGAGGGGAGGAGGAGAGGGAGGAAGGAGGAGAGGAGGGAGGAGGAGGAGGAGAGGGGGAGGGAGGAGGGGAGGAGGAGAGGGAGGAAGGAGGAGGAGGAGGAGGAGGAGGGAGGAGGAGGAGAAGGAGGGGAGGAGGGACGAGGGAGGAGGGGAGGAGGAGGAGGGAGAGGAGGGGAGGAGGGAGGAGGGGAGGAGGGAGGAAGGAGGAGGAGGAGGGAGGAGGGGAGGAGGGAGGAAGGAGGAGGAGGAGGAGAGGAGGGAGAAGGAGAGGAGGGAAGAGGAAGAAGGGGAGGAGGAGAGGAGAGGGAGGAGGGAGGGGAGGAGGAGGAGAAGAAGGAGGAGGGGAGGTAGCAAGTGATGATGACACATCACCAATCAGCACACATAAGCACGGAAACTTTGCCGCGGCCTTGTGTCATCCGGCCGGTGTGCATCTGTGTTATCGATTTCTTTTTTCGAAAGATCAAAAATCCATGCAGGGCATTCATTGAACCTGAAGGCGTGTTTCCCTGCCTTAGTGTAGATAGCCTAATAATGCATTCATGCCCATTCTACCGCTAGCGTGTGTAGCCTATACATGCTGTACGTGTCTGTTTGTGTGTGTGTGTGTGTGTGTGTGTGTGTGTGTGTGTGTGTGTGTGTGTGTGTGTGTGCGTGTGTGCGTGTGTGTGTGTGTGTGTGTGTGTGTGTGTGTGTGTGTGTGTGCATGTTGTGTGTGTGCGTGTGCGTGTTGGGTGTGTGCGAGCGAATTAGGATTAGACATTTAGAAGTTAGGTTTAGAGATAGTTATGTCTGATTTATACATGCACCAAAAAAAATTGATCTACAAGCACTCAATGCTTTGCACCATGACTTGTTGTTTGCTTGTAGATCTCTGTGTGTGTGTGTGTGTGTGTGTGCGTGTGTGTGTGTGTGTGTGTGTGTGTGTGTGTGTGCGTGTGCGTGTGCGCGTGCGTGTGCTTGTGCGCGTGCGTGCATGTCTGCGGGCAAACCGTTTTTCCATTTTGTGCATGGGTCTCTGTGCCCAATTGGGTGGAAACAGGGGATGTATCACATACTTGTACAAATGGCAGGACAGAATGCATAATTCATTTTCATTTGGGTCCCTGTAATAGGTTGTGTGTGTAGAGGCCAGAGTGTGTTGGTGCATGAATCGTGTGTGTGTGTGTGTGTGTGTGTGTGTGTGTGTGTGTGTGTGTGTGTGCGCGCGCACGCGGCGCGCGCGATATTTGTATCTGTGCTATCTGAGTGCATGTGTGTGAGCTGTGCACATTTGCGTGTGTATGTCTATGCGGCAGGCACGTGTATGGTTATATATGTGTGTGTACATTTTTTGCAAGTATCTGTGTGCAGACCTGTGTGTTTGTGCACATGCGTGTGTGTGTGTGTGCGTACGTGCGTGTTCATATCTGTGTAATAACCTCAGATTGGATGTGTCAGGCCATTTCTACAAGTGTTAACCCATTCTGGACGGGAACCCGTTTTAAGCATTATGTCATACTTTAGCTTTTGAAAAGTAGCAGATCTACAAGCTCATAGCTCAGAGTGCCGCGCTATGAGCTTGTAGATCTACTATACTGAAAAATCGAGAAAATGTGGCGCAAATCTTTGAATGTATATATCTTTCAGAGAGTTAACGTTTTTAACTTAAATCTTTGCTTCTGGGAGGGCGGGGAACAACATCATTTCCAGATTGGCGTCGGCAGCCAATTACATATATATTTTTGGTGGTCCTTAGTGGTTTTTCAGAAAACTCGTCGTGATTTAGAAGACATTTGTGGAATCTGGTCACAGGTCTACGAGTGTTAAAGAACGCAGCGAGGAGAGACATGCAGTGTGATGAGTATGGGCTGCATGGTAGCCCATACTCATCAGAGGGGAGAGTGGGAGCGGACGGGGCGGGGAGGGGGTTGGCGGTGCAGAGAAACCAAGGGGAGAAGCAGAGATTACCTGAGACATCTCGTGTTTAGCTCGGCTCACACGGCGTATCGCTCCGAGCGCTGCCAGGATGCCAGGTGCCACCCAACGAGGCAGCACCAAAACTCTGAGGCAGACAGACTTTTTATAGTTGTAGCTTTTTCCAACATATTTTCTTTGGTGTATAACTAGTACCGCCGCAAGTGCTCCGAAAAGAAAAGAAAAAAAACCCCACTTTTTAATTGCTGCAATATTATGTGGTTCTGTTGACACAAAAGATATTCATGAATGTAATGTAGAACATTAGGTACATTGGGCAATAATGTAAGTAAAGTAAAGTAAAAGAACCAACCAAGTGCTACCAAACAACCAGCATACCAAACAAACACACTGAAATGTGCCAGATGGAAATACAAGCATGGGGCCCCATCTTGCGTGCCACATTTGAAAAACACATTGTGAGCTTATACAGTACAGTAAATTCCTCTATTGGAACGATTTTAAAATGTTTTTCAATATAGTAATAGTAAAAAAAGAAATGCAAAAAATACTTTTACGCATAAGGGTCCTTTCATGGGGTGGAAGGGCATGAACTAAGTGTATTTAGGCTAACTGAATAACAACTGAAGCTCTACATACTTTGTTGACCGGCAGTCCTGATGAAGCTGTACTTGTATTGGCCCCCTCCTGAATCCACCAAATCTGCTCATGGAAAATACTGTGCTGTTTAGTGTGCTATGTGCTGTTTAGTGCAGTGCTGTGTGCTGTTTAGTGCAGTGCTGTGTGCTGTTTAGTGTGCTGTTTAGTGCAGTGCTGTTTAGTGCAGTGCTGTGTGCTGTTTAGTGCAGTGCTATGTGCTGTTTAGTGCAGTGCTGTGTGCTGTTTAGTGCAGTGCTGTGTGCTGTTTAGTGTGCTGTGTGCTGTTTAGTGTGCTATCATGTGCTGTTTAGTGTGCTATGTGCTGTTTAGTGCAGTGCTGTGTGCTGTTTAGTGCAGTGCTGTGTGCTGTTTAGTGCAGTGCTGTGTGCTGTTTAGTGTGCGATCATGTGCTGTTTAGTGTGCTATGTGCTGTTTAGTGTGCTAAACATAAAATGTTGGAGAACCACTGCTCTACCACTTCCACTACTACTGTCTGCTCTTATTTATAATTCCTCTTCTAAGCATTAAACAGTCTCTGTAACTCCTCAAACAAACCTTACTCATAACAACACCCACACATACCCATGCAATTCTGAGACTCTCCTCAACTATATTCACTTTAATTAGGCTTTATGGCGCTGGGTGTATTTTATATGTGGGTGGTTGATACAGTGCATTCCGTGCATGCGTGCGTGCGTGTGTGACATGCGGTGACAGGCTTGTCTCTCCTTACTAATGCATCTAATTAAGATGTGTGAGTCACCCGATTTCTTGTTCTGTTGTCCTCATCTAACTGTGATACACTTGCATGGTGTTGTCTGCTCTGCGTCGTATTTGGCAGTGCTCAATGCGGTCTGCAGCCAGGAACCATGGCTAATTGAGGATGTCACACATACACACACACACACACACACACACACACACACACACACACACACAAATGCACACACGTGGCCAGAAGAGTAGTAAACACACGCACGCACACACACATAGGCAGTGTGTGTGTGTGTGTGTGTGTGTGTGTGTGTGTGTGTGTGTGTGTGTGTGTGTGTGTGTGTGTGTGTGTATGTGTGTGTGTTGGGTGGGTGTGTGACGGATGTCATGTGTTTGTGTGGCACCCACATACCAAAATACTTCTAACTAGACAGCTCATATTCTGTCTTCACTAGCATCACCACCATCAGCATCATCATGAATAACATCCCGCAGACACATGAATGCTGCTTATGTATAACAGAATGTTAACACTGCGTACTGTACACGTATACTGTAGGGGCACAACTGAGTGGTTAGCCCGCCTGGGGGGCCAGAGCCAAGGGTTGTCAAAGTGAGTGACGAAGTGAATTTAATGTTGTTTAAAGTCATTTAATGCAATCAAATAGGACTTCTCTGTTTGGATGTATGGGCTGTCAAGGCCAGAGAGTAGGTTTTTGCCACTCAGTAGGCGTTCCCGCATACTTAAGGTTGTCACGGTACGCTCCTTTGCCCTTGGACTTTGTCTGTGTTTTGGGACTTATTACTTGTATTTGTGTTCTGTACCTTACTTTGTAGTAGTGTTCTGTGATTTCCTGTCTGCCTTGTTTTCTGTCACCTGCCTTGTCTCACCTCCCTGTATTAGTGTAACCCTAGCCACCTGTGTTCTGTTGCCTGTTAGCCTATCCCAGTGTTGATTGTGTGTTTCAGTTCACCTGTGTGTAGTTAGTCTTGTCTTTTTATATGCCCCAGTGTTTGCAGTTCCGTGTCAGTTCGTCGTCGTGAATGATGTGGTCTGTTCCTTGTGTTTCCCTAGTTTATTCATAGTTATTCCAAGTCCTAGTTATGTCCTAGTTGTTCCAAGTTATTTCACAGTGTGCGTTTTTGGGAATTAAAACCACTTGCATCTTCACTGCTCTGCACCTCATCCTACACCTCCAGAACCACATCGTGACAAAGGTATGATGATGATGTCACGCGCATATACCCTCTATTCCAGGCCAGGCCAGCAATGTGTCTATATAAGGCTTTAAGCAATAATCGACTATTCAACTAGTCGACTAGTAAATCCACTAGTTGACCTTGTTGGTAGTTGACTAGTTGATCAAAAAAGGCGTTTTCTTTGTAGTAGAATGCTAGATTATAGTCACCAATGTACACAGTTTTTAAATGTATACAAAGCTAGTTGGCTAGTCAACTAGTAAAAATCACTAGAAGTGAAAGCCTACTGTCCCTGCGTTCACTAATTGCTAATCCCCTAATTGCTCCCTGAGTGCCGCAGAATGGCTGCTCAGTGCTCACTGCTCCTACTGTAGTTGTTATAGGATGGGTACATGCAGAGGACGAATTTCACCTGTGCATACACTGTGTGTATATATATATATATATATACACACAGACATATGAGACAAATAGCACCCCAAAGGAGTGGGGACAATTCTATAAAGTGTGTTTGTGTGTGTGTGTGTGTGTGTGTGTGTGTGTGTGTGTGTGTGTGTGTGTGTGTGTGTGCGTGTGCGTGTGCGTGTGCGTGTGTGTGTGCGTGTGTGTGTGTGTGTGTGTGTGTGTGTGTGTGTGTGTGCACGCACGCACAGTCACATACACACAATATTATAATGAAATATGGAATCAAGTTATATTGAATGAAACGTATTATTGTGCAAAATGCAAATGACATCTAGGCTGTTGGCTTTTGTTCAATCAAGCGCAATATTTAATACTATTAATCTTGCTGCTTGGGAATTTATATTCAATATCCCATTTAAGATCACATTAAAAAGAGATAAGAGGTGATGCAGCACGCATACAACACAAATTACACAATACATCTATACAGTATATGTACTGTTTTCTACTTGGTTTGCAACGTAAGTTCTACCCGTTAAATATTGCTAGTAGTACTGAGAGGAATGCTAGGAATGAGTAGCCTATACCAGTGGTTCCCAAACTTTTTCATGTTAAGGAAAATGTACACTAATTAGCCCGCAGACTCCCATTTGAAGAGATAATGCCCCCATAATAGAAGATTTTTACGGCTCTAGCAGTGATTCTCAACCTGTTTAATTTCAAGGAACCCCAGTTTGACATGCATTAGTCTACGGACCCCCCATTTAATGGTGTTTCTATCTCTGGGACCCCCAATTTTATATTGTAAAATCAATGTTAATTTAACTTTGAGAACGGGTCCATTTGGTTCCATTTGTACACTCTCAGAGTTACAGACCCATAAGGGTCCATTTGGTCCCTAACTATCATTTAGCTCTAGCTCTATGGACCCCCTGGAACTCCCTCAAAGGACCCCTCGGGGTCCCCGGACCCAACTTTGGGAACCACACTGGCCTATGCAGCAGCTTGACAGCTGTGAAATCATGAAGAGCTACAGTAAGAACAGTCTATGAAGAAACACACTGTATACCAGGGCTGTGGGAATTGAAACTGCAAGGTGGAGAATCCTTTATCCTGTTTACACACACAGCATATTGACTTTGAACAAGACCAACCATGATAGTAAGAAAATCAGAAAGCGTGGAGAGGAGGACTCTGTGACCAGTAGTCATGTTTTGTTTGCACATTTTGTGTGCGAGACGAGTATATCTATTCAAAGCTGTTAAATGACGTCTGCCTGTGGGGGTTCCTCTTCTTCTGCACCAACAACACAGCGACGTGACCAGACATTTGTAGGAATGTTTACTAATGATGTGATGAGATAGAGTGATATCACTGGAGGCCTAAGCTCGTTTTAACTCGTGTATCTTTATCACGCAAATCTCCAGGGAGAATTGCGTGAACACAACACACACATTGTGATTCAGCAGCAGGAATCTATCTCCCCAAGCCTCCCTGAACATTATAATGGGAGATATTAATCACTGACCTGCGAACCATAATGATGCTGGACCTTTCTGGCACCGTTAAGGAGGCTTATAAATCAGCTGAGAGACGCCCAATTATTGGACACTAAAATTGTCCGTGCTCTTTATCAATAGTAGGCTACTGTTTATGAGAGGGAAGCCAGGCAATGGTGTGTTAGCTCGCTGACATTGCAGGGATTCTATCCAGTGCAATAGGTTGTCAAAAGTAAGTAAAAGTAAGTTTTTGCCTGGCTACATCTTGTTCTGAGGAACTTTCTGCCACTACATTTGCAAGGGTGGACAGCAAAGAAGATGCAGTAGGCAGTAGCAATGTATAGTTAGAATCTGATGTTTGTGAACAAAGGGTAGGATGGTATTTTCAAGTGGAATGTCTATATATCTTTAAATCCAGAAAACCTGTTGTGTGTGACTGTCCCGGGCGTAATGGACCACAATGGAAACAAGTACTCAAGGCTTTTTTAGCCTAAATGTACCTTGTGCTGTTTACATTTATGACTAATAAAAAAGTATTCAATCAAGCAATCAAAAACAAAATAAAAGTTAACGGTGTAACCATCAGCTTCTCTGATTGGCCACCCCATCCCATCAGCTTCCCTGATTGGCCAACCCATCCCTTCAGCTTCCCTGATTGGCCAACCCAACCCCTCAGCTTCCCTGATTGGCCAACCCAACCTATCGGCTTCACGGATTGCCTGAGCTTTCTGCCAAGTCTATGGACTTAAATGTTTGTTTAGGGCACTAAATGATGATGTAAGACGTCCACTGTATACAAATACAGTGGGCGCCCGTCACTTCACACAAGTGTGATTTTTCTATTAGTAGAAACCGACTGGAATAGTCTGAGAGAACTCCTAAAAGCTGATTTATATGTCTTGGTACAATGGTGTCCCGTGCCAAAAGTACCCAATCTGTAAAGCTTGCAACTCGTCAAAATGATTGATTGCTGTTCTCTTTTTTTTTTAAAGTATTTTGGGCCTTTTTCTGCCTTTTTTTGGTAGCTTACAGTAAGCTGACAGGAAATGAGGGGAGAGAGATGAGGAGTGACACACAGCAAAGGCCGTCGGGATCGGGACTCGAACCAAGACACACTGTCTGGCTGGATTAGCAGCCTAGGTGCCTGGACCGCTAGGCAGGCCTGGGCCAGATCGGCTATTCTTGGCTGGAGTATAAATGGTGGAGTATAAACTAGGTTTAAGATAGGCTAGTATCTCACAAGAGAATGATAGTCCCTGTTGACCCCATTTAGTGTCTGTATGTGACCCATTGCCACTGGCTCTTTTCCAATTGAAACGGGCCTTGCCCTCGAAGGGCCTTCAACTGACAATCGAATGATGAATTGAAAAAGTTTTCCAGCAAAACAGCTGGATGAAGTGCACACTGTACCCTAAAACCAGCCATAATGTAATAATGGTTTAAGCTATATTCCTAAAATCCTAGATTCAATCACTAGTTTTTGAAGTTGGTAGGTTGAACAACTAAAAGTAAAAACCCCAAAAGCTAGTTGTTTGTTTAGGAATAGATAGATGAAAGCTCTAAAGCTTAGC
Source organism: Protomyctophum bolini (assembly GCF_963924005.1). NCBI lineage: Eukaryota > Metazoa > Chordata > Actinopteri > Myctophiformes > Myctophidae > Protomyctophum > Protomyctophum bolini. The sequence goes on along the minus strand of NC_137863.1, from coordinate 14,045,366 downwards.
TAATCAAATGAGGGGGAAATGTAACACAGTCAGAAAAGGTTAATAAACAACATCAAAAGACAGAACTCTCCCAAAATGAACAAACACATTTCTTTGATGCAGCATAAAGTGCTGCCATTGCAAGCAGCACCACAGATATAAAATGCTATTAGCCAAACAAAATAATTCAGTGTATTATTCCAAAATGAAAATAGTGAATTTAATGATGTCGCTTGTATACTGGTATAAAGATTGAGGCTAGCCCTTATCAGGCTGGATATGAGGTGACATTTGTTTCTATTGTGTTTGCATGATTGAAGATCGAGGTAATAAATGTACTTTACATGAATATTAGTTTTTTGAAACGTATACAGTATCAATTTCACTCCGGCTTTTCACTCCGGTTTTCGGCTAAACATAGCTTTGACGTCTGTTTTCTAAAATGCCTCCACCTCTGTCACACCTCATTTAGTTACTGCTGCTGACCGCACTTAATGTTTTGTTTCAATTCGTTACCCTCGATGATGGTTGGCAGAGTGAGTGGGAAGGAAGGCCCAGCATGTAGGCATTGATTTTCCAGAACAATGGCAGATCACGCAGCACTGACAAAACTCCTTTGCACCTGTTGCCTCTACCCCAATCAGACCTTGTTGATTGGGGTAGACAACTCTCACCTGTTGTCTGCTGCCAATCAAACCTTTTAAACCATGTCACTCTTTTTATGTATAGCCAGTCAGACCTTTCATATACCCTGTCACATGTTGTCTGCAGACCTTGTATAGGCCTTTCATAGTGTAACTCTGACACAGGTGGCATCAATCTCCCCTCATGTGGCGGTACCCAATTCCACTTTGACAACGATATCAATCAATTGTTCTCAGCATCATTGAAAATGAGGGTCCTGACCTCAATGTGTTTCCGATAAAACAGATAAAGGTTGAATGAAAAAATGTACTTTCTCAAGGAGCGCAAAAGTAGGAAAGATTGTCTATCAACAAGCCTACAATGCATTGTGATGTTACACATACGAGCTTGTACTGTAGATCGGCTATTGTTGCTGTTTTTGAGAATGTTTGGAAAAGATTTAACATTTCACCAAAGACATGCCCAAAACATGGATTCCAAGTTGAAACTTAGAGTTATGTAGGCCTAATACTAGAGAGTGGAACGGGACTGACAGCCCCACCCCCCCGCTATTCATTTCAATGGAAGTTGCTCAGTGGCGTTTTGAAGCACCCGGAAGACTGACGACGTCTTCCAGGTGGTCCCCTCGAGCGTCGATATGATTGCTTGTCTCCTATGAGAGTACCCCTCGCGCTGCTCTTGTTGTACCTCTATAAGTCATGTCACCTCACGTGTTCACACAGCAAAGACCGGCAAAGACCCAGCGGCGTGCTCCCTGCTTGTGCATGTATTTCGCCCGCCTGCAATTCAATCTTTGACCAGTAGGGCCGAGACTTCAACGTTGGCCAGCCGTTCTGGGGGCTTGGGTTGAAAGTGCATACTTAAAGGAGAATTCCATGCTAGAAGGCATTCTTACCTTTCTTTGTAGTCGTTACGTCCCCACCAAAGAGGTCCAGGTGTTTTTTTGTGCAAAAACTCCTTATTGGCTATAAGCCCTCCAATGAATTACATTGATTTGAATGGGAATTGAATGGGGCTATGGGGTGTTGTGCTAATTCGCTTATTTCCATCGAAATTAGTAAAGTGTGCCACTTGGGATATTATTTACATTATGAAGAGAGGATATATAAATAAATAAAAATTGAGCGATGGAAATAAGCGAATTAGCACAACACCCCATAGCCCCATTCAATGCAATTAATTTAGGGCTTATGGTAGGGGAAATAGCCAATAAGGAGCTTTTGCACGAAATAACACCTGGACCTCTTTGGTGGGGACGTTAAATGGTAAACATTCCTCTTTGAACTACAACAAGAAAAATCACCCACAAATACAATTTAAAAGAGAAATACACTTATTCTTAAAGGGTAGACTATAGAGCAGGTCCCCCAACATAAATCCTGTAAAATAAAGACGTGAACAAGCATCTCTCATCACAGCACAAATGTTGATCAGGTGAGCATGAGGAACGTACGTACACGTTCCTTTGACCAACCTTTGACTGTAGCAAATTACATACTGTATTGGAATTGGAGAAAATAGACTTGTAATACATTTTGCATTGGTAGTCATGTGACTGACACTGTTCCTATACCATTTTCCATTAACCGTTAAATCCCAAGATATATTTTCCATTCCTCTTCATCTGTTTATATTGGACAAAATTGCAGCCTGTGGTACGAGTGAAATACATAAGCAGAGACTCTACACAGTGACATTACAATAAATATCGGTCTCTATCGCTCACACACACATTTCTCTGCCTTTCTTTTCCTCCAGTGTTGAGGTATTGATCTCTCTCCCCATTGTGAAAGACAGATTACGCATCTGTACGAAATCAATTGAGTTCAATCAATTCATATCGGTTTGATGCAACGTGACGCTATGAAATAGATGCACTCGCACAGCCCGTCTCCATTCCAAACATCTGCAGTATATTATGGGTGAATTTGTGGAAGGATTGATAGTCATCGTGTAACAAAATAAGGTGATAGAAAATAACCATTACTGCAGCATCACTGATACTGATATGCTTCATCGTTACAGGCAGCATCACAGCAGTTGTGATTACAGCATTATACATCTTATCAGTTTCCTGCAGTCACAAACCCATATATATATATAAAACAGGTTGCGTTTTTATTTCTGATATATATATATATATATATATATATATATCAGAAATAAAAACACAACCCGTTTTTTTTTCAAAATAGTCATCTTTATAGATACGGTCATAGGTTAAAGCTCTATTGTGCTAAAGGATGCTCGTTTAACAGATTAAATGTAAGCAGGGCGCAGCAGGGAATTGAACCCCATCCCAGTAAACCAGGAGCTCCATGCCTGTGCCAAAGTGCTTTGTTTGCGACGCAACGCAAAAACCTACGCTAGTAGGAGCCCTACCCTACCAGCCCTACCCTACCAGCAGCAAAGAATACAAAAACAGATCCTTACCGTGAACCATAACGTTCTTCTGCAAATGACAGGCGGTGTCCACAAGTTAGGGGAAATGGTGAAATGACGGAACCGGACGAAATTGTGGCAGTCGACACAAAAGACGCAACGCAAACGAGCGCAACAGCAAGCAGCCCGACGTGACGCAACCGCAGGAAGCCGGAACGCAAACGAGAGAAACACCATCAGTACCCTGCAGAACCACACCAGCGACAGCAAAGGACAATAAACAAGATTTGTACTCACTAAGCAGCAAGCAGCTCTTCCCAGCAGCAGCTATAGTGTACAGTTCCTACCTCAATGTCTTGTGCAGGGGGGCATCAAACTGGGAAACTTTACATGGGCTCCAGCCTCCAGGGTAGGGGTCCTCGGAAGGCTAAATTGGTGGGGCTGCGGGGCCCACGGAGATGGCTCGTCTCAGGGCCCAGGGCTTGGTGCTGCCTACACCACTGGTCTCGTGACTCTGAAGAGAAAAGACAAGTGTCATTAGTGTTATGTAGGCCTACATCACATTAGAAACACATGTGGCTGTATAGCCTTGTAAAACCCCATTTTACAACTTAACATCCCTCCCCCAAGGTTATACATTTTCCCCCAACTTTTGAAATATGTTTTTCCTTCAGCTTTGAATTAACTTTAAGCCCAACATTGTATTGTGAGTTTGTGACAATACCAATTTTACCCTGACAGGTCTGTAACTCTGACTGTAACATGTTTAACCAAATGAACCATTACAGCTCTGAGAGTGTACAAATGGAACCAAATGGACCCTGTCCATTTGTACACCGTCTCAAGAGTTAAGAGGAGATCTTGAAATGCAAGAGTTTGAAAGCCATTGTGAAAAAGACACTATAGCCATATTGGAACGGTTACCTTAACCCTTGTTATAAAACACAACTCCTCAGTGGCAGTCATTCACAGATCAAGTTCCCCAAACAGAATGCTTTCAAACAAATACTATTAAATGAGTAAAGAGTTTGATGTGATCAGTATCGAATCTTTAATCATTTTCTATTAACAGTTTATATCATTACATGCATGCTTTTAGAAAATAAAATTATAGTTATTTTCTAATATATATAATTATATATAACATGATATATATACATTATAATATAATACACCAATATTAATTATTAAACCAAAAGGTCAAACATAATTCATACCGGTAAATCAAATACTTTCAATATAAACAGTTAACCAGTTGATCCAAGTTAAGACACCAAGCCTATATAACTCACCGAAGCGTAACCAAGGATTGTCACAGTGAACAGGAACCTGCTACTGCTGCCATGCCAAACATTTCTGCCATCTTGCATGAGGTGGGAGTGAAGAGTGTAGGAACTGATGTCACCTTTATACTGCCTTGATTGACAGTTGACACGGGTTGCCATTTGCGGGTTGCCATGTTGGCTGGGTTACATAAAGGTTTAAGTTTAACATTTAGTTACCTTCTTGCTACAGACAGACGGTGTGTGACTTCTTGCGACAGACAGACAGACAGATAGACAGACAGACTGTCGCAAGATGTCACACACCGTCTGTCTGTAGCAAGAAGGTAACTAAATGTTAAACTTAAACCTTTATGTAACCCAGCCAACATGGCAACCCGCAAATGGCAACCCATGTCAACTGTCAATCAAGGCAGTATAAAGGTGATGTCAGTTCCTACACTCCTCACTCCCACTCCCACCTCATGCAAGATGGCAGAAATGTTTGGCATGGAAGCAGCAGCATGTTCCTGTTCACTGTGACAACCCTTTGGTTACTCTTCGGTGAGTTATATAGGCTTGGTGTCTTAACTTGGATCAACTGGTTAACTGTTTGTTTATATTGAAAGTATTTGATTTATGAATTATGTTTGACCTTTTGGTTTAATAATTAAAATTGGTGTATTATCTATCATGTTATATATATATATATATAAAATAACTTTAATTTTATTTTCTAAAAGCATGCATGTAATGATATAAACTGTTAATAGAAAATGATTAAAGATTCGATACTGATCACATCGAACTCTTTACTCATTTAATAGTTTATTTGTTTTTATTTGTTTGAAATGATTCTGTTTGGGGAACTTTATCTGTGAATGAATGCCACTGAGGAGTTGTGTTTTACAGTATAACAAGGGTTAAGGTAACTGTTCCAATATGGCTATAGTGTCTTTTTCACAATGGCTTTCAAACTCTTGCATTTCAAGATCTCCTCTTAACTTTTGAGATGTACAAATGGACTTGTTCCATTTGTACACTCTCAGAGCTCTAAGGGTTCATTTGGTTAAACATGTTACAGTCAGAGTTACAGACCTGTCAGGGTAAAATTGGTATTGTCACAAACTCACAATACAATGTTGGGCTTAAAGTTAATTCAAAGCTGAAGGAAAAACATATTTCAGAATTTGGGGAAAAATGTATATTAAATTATAACCTTGGGGGAGGGATGTTAAGTTGTAAAATGGGGGTTGACAAGGCTATACAGCCACATGTGTTTCTAATGTGATGTAGGCCTACATGATACTAATGACACTTATCTTTTCTCTTCAGAGTCACGAGACCAGTGGTGTAGGCAGCACCAAGCCCTGGGCCCTGAGACGAGGCATCTCCGTGCGCCCCGCAGCCCCACCAATTTAGCCTTCCGAGGACCCCTACCCTGGAGGCTGGAGCCCATGTAAAGTTTCCCAGTTCGATGCCCCCCTGCACAAGACATTGAGGTAGGAACTGTAGCTGCTGCTGGGAAGAGCTGCGCAGTGAGTACAAATCTTGTTTATTGTCCTTTGCTGTCGCTGGTGTGGTTCTGCAGGGTACTGATGGTGTTTCTCTCGTTTGTGTTCCTGCGGTTGCGTCACGTCGGGCTGCTTGCTGTTGCGTCTTTTGCGTCGACTACCACAATTTCGTCCGGTTCCGTCATTTCACCATTTCCCCTAACTTGTGGACATCGCCTCTCATTTGCAGAAGAACGTGATGGTTCACGGTAAGGATCTGTTTTTGTATTCTTTGCTGCTGGTAGGGTAGGGCTGGTAGGGTAGGTCTCCTACTAGCGTAGGCTTTTGCGTTGCGTCGCAAACAAAGCACTTTGGCACAGGCATGGAGCTCCTGGTTTACTGGGATGGGGTTCGATTCCCTGCTGTGCCCTGCTTACATTTAATCTGTTAAACGAGCATCCTTTAGCACAATAGAGCTTTAACCTATGACCGTATCTGTAAAGATGACTAATCTTAATATGTATTTAGTATACAGAATCCAGATATTGGTCAGATATAATTTCATAGGGTGTAGGAGGGTTATAGTAAATAAGAAATCGCCATAAAATGTTGTAAACTAATACATATTTAGCCCCCTGTTCGATTGCCCCTGTCCAGAAATCGTTAAAGAGAGCAGTACATGAAGAAAAAACAACACGCAACTTTTACTTTATCTAATTTGGTTGAAAAAAACTAAAGTTGTCCTTTAACCCATTTTGACCTGAGATCAGATTCTAAAAATGTCTTCTACAGTTTTCTGCTCTTCTTCAATAGCTAAAGCATAACATGATAACACCAAAAGGGGTTCCCGCTCAAAATGGGTTGTATAGCACCTGGCCTTACATGCGAGTGTTAAATAGCTGATCTACAAGCTCACAACACATCCCACAGCGGCGTGTTTTCACTGCTGTTACTGCCATACTGAGAAAGTAAAACATAGATGGAAATATTATGGAGATACTTTGGTTTATATGCCTGCAGTGACAGATTATGTTTTTGGCACAAACCATCAAACACATCAACTCCCAAGTTGTGGTTTGTTTGAAATAAATCCAAGCGTGTATAAACGCTGCAGTGATATATTTCACCCGGTTGACGTTATGCCGTTATTTAGTAGCAGGGAGGGTTAATTGTAAACGATGTGCGCACCCACGGGAAAAGTAATTAAAAAAAATGCCCCAAACGTTCCGGTACCTATGAAGCACTGTTGCAGGACGCCCAACAGCAACGTTTCACCATGGCCTTATTATAGTATGGATGTTGTTGTCAAAATAGATTCTAGAATGATAGAATCTAATAATTTAGAAGATAATTTATTGTACCGAACATTGGCCGAACTACAAGCTCAGACTGTGTAAAGCAAAATGATGTGATCTTGTATAATGTATATATCGTCTATTTGTGGCACCATTGTAACGTTAAAGTATAAATGGGGCTTGAGCCTGTAAAGGAGATCCATGTACTGTATATGGCTGCAACAGTGGTATGGTGTATAGGACGGTGTAACATACTGTATATGGCTGCAACAGTGATATGGTGTAACATACTGTATATGGCTGCAACAGTTATGGTGTAACATACTGTATATGGCTGCAACAGTGGTATGGTGTACGACGGTGTAAGACATAGTGTTGTCAAGTCTCACAGCTTCCCTGTCATAACCATAGAAAATGAAACGAGAGGGAGAGACCATTTCTAACGGAGTGGCAACAAACTAAAATCAACACTTAGCGTTCGATCTGTCCGGTGATATTGAACTGTCCGTCTTCAATATAATTATGTGAATCTGAAACAGGCGTTTTTTGAGGTTGTTAACAACATCAATATCATGAGTCAACGCCGGCAGTGTTACCTGAGTAAACTCTGCTTTGCGCTTAAAATATTCATAGACATAATGTATTGGCAAATACAGCTGACACAAGTGTTTGCACAGGGATATTGTGCTGCTGGAAAGAGAGTGGCTTCTTCCTCCTCTGTGGGGTGAGGAAATTCAATTGAAGGGATTTGGAGAAAATCATGTCGGAGCGAATAGTGACTGCTCCAGCTGCAAATGCAATGTTCAAACCCCACCCGGGGAGATTCTTATCATGAACGCTTCAAATGCAATGTTCAAACCCCACCCGGGGAGATTCTTATCATCAACGCTTCAAGATCTGATATTTGAATCAGTGTTAAGCATTCCTCACTATGAAGCCGAGACAGAAAGTTATCCAATGGACCTAGTGTCCCTATTATGGGAACAGACAAACATAAATGCAAAAATAGATGAACATTCGGCAAAAATAACCAATCTACAATTAAGCTCACAGTGTCTTTCAAAAAATTTGATCACAATGAGTCACATTTAATATGATGCATTGTGAGGTTGTTGATCGGATATTTTCAGCAAAGAGATTTGGTTTAAAGTAGAGGGAACATAGAAGGGGACCAAGTATAGACCCACTATATATCTATATTATATACTTTGGAGCCCGAACTGTCAGCCAACTGTTACATAAGGTTTAAGGCCTACCGGTATATGACTTGTAGGGATACTAATGTCACTCTAAATCCCCCAAAGGAGTTGTTTTTCATTAGTTACTTCCAACTACAGAGATCTTGGATGTGGAAAAGGTCAGGTACGTCTGTATTTAGTTTGCTAAGCTGTTAACGACATCGTTGCCAGGAAAACCTGTCGGGTGCTTTTATATCAGAACCTGTCCCACAGACAATTATAGGTCTTACTTGGATTTTTCAAGGCTGATACTGATTTCAATATTTTCGAGAACAGGAAAGCCCATAGGCTGATATCAACCGATTTAGTTTTCTCTCTCAAAGATTCCAATCTTCATAATTAATGTAGAACAGTATGTAGCCTAGCTGTCTAGTAGACAGTCTGCACACTGTTAATTGTTTAGCGTATTTTGCATGTCTACAAGCCGTACTACGAGTTTGTATATTGGCCAAGAGATTTGGTGTAGAAGGAAAAAAAATGACATCAGATAAATATCTTAATCAACAATGTAGGCCACACACACACACACACACACACACACACACACACACACACACACACGAAACAAAACAAGACACTTTGTGTTTGGCCAGTGTAGAGAGAGACAGGAGAGCAGAGAGATATGGGAAACATAATGTGAGACATGACATGAGCCAGATTCAAAACTCAAGTCCCTTTACTCGCAAGGAACATGCAGTTGGTTTGCTAGGTGGCACTGTGACCAGGCACATACTGTAGAAGACTGTGTGTGTGTGCACATCTTATGCCTATATTTAGGCCAGGTGCTGGACATCAAGGCGAGGATCAAGGAGAGGATAAAAACATCTGCACACTGTTTCATAGCTCCAAGGCCCTTACTTTAATACAAAAATACTTAATTAATACAAAGTAAGTTCCTTGGATCTATAAAACAGTGAGCAGATGTTTGTATCCTCTCACCGTCACCCTGTTCAGAACATGGTATAATACCGTAATTGCGACTGCAGGTCGCATTTACTATGAAATGGTGCATTCCTCGTCAGTCAGTCAGTCACCCCCAGGCATGACCACATAGGTCATGCCTCGAACCCTTAGATTTCCATATATGGAGCTGACCTGTTCTGACATCCTTCCCCATCCATCCTTCCTCTCCGATGTCTCCCTTTTGACTGATACCTGTCCATTTAAACTCTAGACGGGCCCAAAAATGAAGGCCCAACCTGGCAACCCTACCTGGGCCCTCATCAAACCCTGTACACTCAAGACACTGCCCCCGCTGCCGCCCTTAGCTTCTTGCCCTCAGGTGTCTTACTGGTAATACCATACTGTAGGCAGCTGTACAATGTATCTTTTACACAGTGTGACGATGTGGGGAAGTGAGTATACTGTACTTGAATACCAGATGCAGTCAAATGTATAGCACTGTATAGTAGAAGCATCATATTCGCTCATGATGCCCGTAGTACATGACAAATGGTGCACTGCTGACAGCCATGTCTTGATAATAAGGTTCACCTTCACCTGTTTCCCTGTACTGTATACTATACTGTAGGTCCTAGTGGAAAACCAGACACCAGGAAGAGAGCTGACTTATTTATTAGCTGGTCCTGGGTGACCTGTTACAACCCTGGCTGTGCAATGTTTACGTTGAATTGTTTTTTTGAGAAGAAAAGGCTTTTATCAGCTCCATTGCACATGACCTTCCTGGAATAGACTACGTGCCCTTACGATACATGATTGAGATTCACCAACAAGTTTCTTCTGCAGCCTTTAAAAGACCATAGACTGTACTTACTGTATTGCGGGGGAAACACATAACCCACTGCAATTTAAGAACAGCAGCTGTTCTGATCTGGACCCGTCAAAAATGTGGGATAGGACTGCTGAAGACGCATGCAGACTTCCTGTGTCTATAAGAAGATTCACTTACACTTGTCTCCCAGTACTGAGGTGAGCTGCTCATGGAGACTGTGAGAAAAATAAATGCTGCCAGACTGACAGGCAGTGACATCCCAAAAACTTTTACGACATCTGCATGTCATGCTCAAACACAGTTTGAGATTTCTATGATATCTTTCATGTGAAGGGGGTGGGGCCGGCCGAGGACGGGGCCCCACCTCCCAAGGATACACGCTCGGTTCTGTCTGTGAGGGAGAAAGTGAACCAGTAGTATGTACTGTTGGCCTCTCTCTCGATAAAGGTACTGGTAACTACAATCACTGGTCATCTCTCCCTCTCTCTCTCTCTCTCTCTCTCTCTCTCTCTCTCTCTCTCTCTCTCTCTCTGCGTATGTGTCTCTTCACTTCCAGGATGCTATCATCAGTGTGTGCCAGCCTCCCTCTGGCTCATCCTGACTAATGCCTCTGATCTAAAGAGATTAATTGGGCTCTGGGGAGATGCAGAAAGACTGTGAAATCATGAGTCAGACCTCCCCTTTGGTCTCCGCTGATGAGCATCAATGAGGCATCGTCAGCGCGGGGTTAGTTTTCCTAATCAGTTTGTTTCTCACACTCCTTCGGTCAAAGTTCTAACTACATCTAAACCACATTGGCGAAGAGAAAGTGCATTGTATACCAGGATCGCCTGGTATCGAATGGCTCTGTAGACTAGAGCCATTCAAAATACATAAGAAGTTAACCCCCCCCCCCCCCCCCCCCACACTCTCTCTTTCTCTGATGCATGAGCATACACACACACACACACACACACACACACACACACACACACACACACACACACACACACACACCCATTCACTATGTTTCTTGCCTGCCCCCTGGTGGCACAACTATATTATTGCACCCATTTCAGCGCTTCTGTCAGGTGCATTTTGGGCCAGGTGGAAAGAAAGATGGCAACACCCGGCCTCGACACATATGTTAGTTCCGTATTATTAGTGCAGTGGAATATTTCACTCTTACTTACTCTTACTCATCCCATGGCCTAGGGGGCCGTAGGGGTGTCATCCCATGGCCTAGGGGGCCGTAGGGGTGTCATCCCATGGCCTAGGGGGCCGTAGGGGTGTCATGGTGGATGCTTGGGCAGTCAGGGATCTCCAGTGTTCTCGCTCTTCAGCTGTGCGCAGCGGGGTTTGGAAGCTGTGGCCAGTCCATTCCAGTCCAGTCCAGCGGGGTCTGGAAGCTGTGGCCAGTCCATTCCTTGATGTTGTCCATCCAGGACTCCACTGTCGCCTGTAGGATGCGGTCTTTGACAGCGACTTATGCCTTGTAACATGACCATATACCAGGTCAGTTTGCGACGCGTTACTGTTGAGAGTAGAGGCTCCTGTTCTCCAGCATGGGTGAGGTGACTATCTGTCTAACGTAATCATTTGTCCGGTGTTCTTTATGATATATGTATACAGCATCCTTCCGTAGCACTTGTTTTTGAAGGACTGTATCCTGCGCTCAGTGTCCGCTGTGAGTGTCCAGCTCTCACAACCATAGAGTAGGGTGGAGAGTATGTTATTATAATATTTCAATAAATAATAGTAATAATCAGTAGCCTTATAGGCTATGTTGTTTTTAATGCTTGGGATTGATTCACTGGCTCCATGTTACTTGTGTATAACAATGTCTGATCAGTAGCCTACCACAAAGGCTGTCTCTTTGAATTTTAATGTTTGTATTTCTATTCATCCCTCAAAAATAGGAATTTTCTCTAGCATCACAGTGCACTTTTGACCACAATTTCCAACCCTATTTACTGAAGTATTTTACATACTGTATAGATCCAAATGCAGATGCACGTCACTTTAGTCACAAAGCGCCATGATTGAAATACAAGCCAGTTGAGCAGTCTTTGTGATTGAAGCTCCTTCAATCTGTGGCACAATATTCTTTGTGTTATCCCTATCACTGCCAATCCATAGTGCTTGGTCTGGGGAGGCTGTAGTCACTGTAGTGTAGAGTAGACAACCACATGTCTCCTCTGATGCACATGGAGTCACCACCAGTCACGCATAACCTGAATAAAAGCAGATATATTCCTTATGTGTCTCCACTCAGTTATTCAGGGTTTAGTTACAATTTCCACCCGTACCCAAACTAGTACTGATACAAGAGTGTTATGGGGTGAGGTGGAGTCTGAAGAGCTGAGTTGTTAGACTAGCAGAAGATGGGGGGTGAGTCTGCAGCCCCCTGATTGGGGGTCATCAGCCTGGAAGCCAGCATGCAGGTCCCTTGGAGTGTCTCCCAGGGTGTCATAGGGATGGGAGGGACAGATAACCGCTGCTTGTTGATTGAAGTGTGCGAGTATAGTGTCTGGCTGGGTCACAGCCTGCCGATAGAGTGGAGCCCTGCCCTTCACAGGTCATCATCACCACCAGCGTTCTGAAATGAATGCTACCGCAACCATTGGAGTGAGCATACTTCATTATTTTAATTATTCCGTTATGGTTCTACTAAGATCAGAGAGCTTAACAAAAACAACAAGCACCTAACCATGCCCGCCCGTCTGTTTGACTGTGGCGCTTGCAGCAACTCAAGCAGTGACAATTCGAATCAACGACAACACATACAGAACCACTGCACAGCATCGGGCTCACAAACACGGAAGGCTACACTACATTTACCGGTTATTTACATTTTTAGAATATTTCGGGCATCAGTGCACACGTTACTGCCCACTGGAACAGGGGAAGAATTATGTTAAAGCTAAAGAATCTACACAAGGCAGACTTTGACAGTCAACATGCAGTCCTGCATATTTCAAAAAGACCACCTTTGTCCCTGTCCCTAAGAAAATAAAGTCTCTCAGGGCAGATGCACACTCCTAACCACTACTTCCACAGATGGCCTGTACAGACAAAAAGGTCATTGCCCTCACCCTCAACAATGCCCTCTCTCGCCGGACACATGTTGTTCACTGAGAGTTAGGCATTCAACAACATTGTGCCCGGCTCTGCATCTTGATCCTGGACTTTCTGACTGACTGATCCCAGGTAGCCTGCTTTCTGGTATAGAGGGGAGGGTGCCGGCCCCTATACCAGGTAGCCTGCTTTCTGGTATAGAGGGGAGGGTGCCGGCCCCTATACCAGAAATAACATCGAAAACAGCCAATAGATCCTATTGGTTCACCAATCTGAGCCTGGGTACCGAGGCTATAGATCCCAGGTGCTGAGGATTGGCACCTCCTCCCTCCATGCTGTCTATTAGCTCCGGTGGCCCCCCAGGGCCGTGAGTTCTGTACTCCCTCCTTCACTCACTGGCTGTGGCCACAAGACAGCTCAAGCACCATTATAAAGTTCGCTGGCAACAACACCCCTGATCACAAACGATGACAAGAAGGCCCGCAGAGAGCAAGTGAGAACCCCGACAATGTGCTGTCAGGATAAACCGCCATGTCAATGTCAGCTAACTAAAGGAGTTGATGATTGTGGACTACAGGAAGCTGCAGGGAGTACAAGCTCCCCTTCACATTAATGGCACTGCAGTGGAGAGAGTGAGAAGCTCCGGGCTCCTCTGGGTCCACATCAGAGAACACCTGGGCTGGCCTGACCACATACAGTCATCAACGACTCCCTCCCTCTACACTCTACACACAATGCTTCTTCCTCCACAGTTTGAAGAGGTTCTGCACGGAATCTGATATATTGTATGCAGTTGGTTTGTCATCTGGATGCATCACTGCCGAGTACTAAACATGCTGTGTGGGGACAGAGTGGCATTCCGACTACGTTGCTTCCACGTGTGGTTAGGGTTAGGGACAGGGTTAGTAATGCAGCGAGTCTGAATGTGTGTGCATGCACGCACGCCTGCACACACACACACACACACACACACACACACACACACACACACACACACACACACACACACACACACACACACACACACACAGTAGTATACTGCTGTAGACATTGTTTCTATGGTCCGTACAGATGCTTTTCGTGTCATAGCAGCTCATCCTGATAGTAAAGGCTACCTATTTGATTGGCAAGCCCTATAATCCTGGAAGGTAGAGACATTATTCATTTCTGACCATGTGAGTCTCTAAGCCATAAGCCTGAAAGCTGTGTGGTTACCATGGTAGACACTGCCCTCTGCTGTATATCTTGGATATATACAAACAGACAATTTACCATAACGTTTATCATATCTCATATCTCATAAGTTGATCTGATTGTATTGGAATCGAAATAAACATAAATAGATTCCAGATGTATTTGCACCCAAGATGTTCTGAGGATATCATGGACTCCATTCGTCAGAGATAGGCTACATTGGCACACCATACAGCTTGGAAATGCAAACTTAAAAAGGATAGTTGGATCATAACTTGAAATGTTTTACTGAAGAAAACAAACAAACACATAAATGTGCTTTATTTGGCAAAAGTTGGAGATGGAAAAACAGCCTTCCATGATGAATAACAGTGCTACAATTGTATTTATAGAAAAAAAAAAAGTTTTTTACAGTACATTTTTGAGGGGCGCTAGCCCCTCCTACAGTCTATACAGCTTTCAATTTGTCATTGACAATGAAAGAATGTACGTGTCTGAACAGATCAGCTTTTTGTGTCAACACAAACATTATGCCATTGACAATGAAAGGATAATTTATGTCATATGTGTCCGAGATCTTCTAAACACAGTGCAACTGTTTTAATTCAGCTCGGGGCTTATATATCACATACATTTCAGTTGTCGGCTTACATTTCATATATCTTCGTTAAGAGCGCCCCTCACTTCACACAGGTGTGATTTGAACAATGATCTTTAATACTAATTTGAAAATGGCCATGGGCTAGCTTTGGATAGGCTGAATGGGGGCTTTTCCACTAGCTAAGAGGTACACTTAGTGTTATGACAACAAGGCAGGCACATTATTATTTCCCCACACTAGAAGTGAATACATTTTAATAGAACAGAACAGACCACTTTATGTAGGTGAGCATACATTGGAGAAATAGTATATTATAGCCCATGTCAATCCTAACCAGTGGTGGACAAAGTAGGCCTACTTTAGATCGTTGAGTTAAAGTATAGATACTCCTGGTCAAATATTACTCAACCACAAGTGAAAGTAGTCAAATATGTACTGTAAAGTATTCAAACGTAGAAATTACAAAGTAAAACATATTTTGAATATCAATGCAATTCACCCTTTGTCAAAAATCCTCTCTCTCCATCCACTACCATTGAAATAACATGTTTTTCAGTTGCTTCATATTGATATTCTGTGCACTCAATTCTTATTTCATACTTGGTGTCAGTAAAAAGGAACATCAGCATGGTGACTGGGCATATCGTGTTTGTTTTTAGTTTATTCCAAAAATGATGTTTTAGCAAATTCAATATAAACAAGGCAGAACCAGGGTGGAACAAGGCAGAAAGAGCCTGCTGGTTAGGGTGAATTGCTGAAATGAAGTATAGACATTTTCAATATATCAATAACAGTGAAAAAAGCAGATAAGCTCACAAATGGGTCACATTGCATTTGTAACCAAGTCTTTGAAATTATTTTGTTTGGCATTGACTCGGAACCGGGCAACCAAGTTGTAACGTTGGTAGAAAGCCATTTCATTCCTGTGTGACAACACTGACCCTTATATTCCTAGCTCACTGACCGGAAATAGATCCATACATTAATGAAGAAGAGGTTTAGGAGATGAGACTGCCACTAGTGTCTGTTTTTTTATGCCCTGTTGTAGATTTTAGTGAATATCAGTTGCAGACAGGAAATAAATGTGGGTCCAAGCTGCTCTAGCAAAGCCATTCTGATCTGTAATTACGTAAGTAAGTAGGCTAAGGAAGTAAATCTGCAAATAAATATGGAATTAGCCATAGCTACTGTAGTTTTAGTCTTGTCTTTTTTGTTTTATGAGATTTTATGATGTTTTTCAGTGCCTCTGCATATATACCGGTACCTCTGCATCAGATCAAAGTATTTTATGCACTTCCTTCGATTTTGCTGACCTGACACTATAGTCTCAATTGCATTTTTTTAAATATCTTTTATTTACCTGTATAAGTGAGCACGAGTATGTGTGATTTTTTATTGAACTTTTACGTTTCTGCATGTATACAAATAATTATTAATTAGAAAGGTATAAATTAAAAGCACAATACAAGAAAAACTAAACTAAACAAAAACAAAAAGAGGAAAGGGCAAGCAGCATAACACAGTAATCATGAATGGAACTATAGATACACAATACAGTCCGTTATTCACACAACACACATGGGCACATCAGAATTTAAGGCAAATTGCAAGAGTACAGCTGGGGCCAATCCAATGAATCACTTCCTTTATAAATCAGAGTACATAGATCCCTGGGCAAGTAATCTATCAGCGGCTGTCATATATTCATAAAGTTATTATTTTCTATTTTTTAATTTGGCACTGAGCCTTTCCATTGGAAGTACTCTGTAGATGTCTCTATACCACTGAGTCACTGATGGTAAGTGATTAAAGTCAGCTGTCAATTCACTTATATCATAATGTACACATGGCAAAATCCAACTCATTGGCTAATACCGATATTCATGCCAGTACATTGCCCACCCAACTGGCAACATAGGCCTAATAGTTTTCTGAAGAAGAGTTCTAGTCTAGTACAGCATTGTCATTTTAGGAGGTAAGTTCAATTCAAGTGCTTTACAGCACAATGTTTATTTTGACCTCAAAGCAACCTTATTTTGTTTCAGTGTGTTGGTTACTTGACTTTATTTGATGCATTTGATGGTATTTAAATACCCAACCTACTGTAAGTTCTCACTTAGATTTTGACTCACTCTGCCCAACAAACCACAGTGCAAATGAGACGATGAGTATAACTTTGGCAGACAGTGAAAGGAAAGAAGAACGTGGGTGAAGGTACCGTATAGACGGAGATATGTGGGAGGCTTAAGCCTATCCAAGTATAGGGTTGGGCTGGGGCAATCATTTCTATTTTGAGATCCTTGTCGTCTGTAATCGTCAATAGCGATTGCTCTGTAGAGTGATATGATATGATATAATATAGTACTTTATTGTCAGTTCACACTGAAATCTGTCTTGCGACCCAGCAGCCATGTACTGTATGCAGAAACAAATATACACACATTTGACATAGCACAAGAACAAAACAATATTTTTGCGACTGTAGGTTGCACACTTAGAGTATATAACCTATATAGTTGGTTGGTTCATAGTTCTGGCATTCCATGTCAGAACTGTGCATGGACGAGGTGGTGAGATTCTCACCCTCAGGGCGTCTTACTGCAGGTACACTAAATACATAAAGACATGAAGACAAGAGCAATGTTCACCACTCAGCTTACCCCTTTGCTACAACTCCTGATTAAGCCTCAAAGTCGATTGGTGGACAAAGGACACCATATCTCCTTCCTGAAGGTCCTATATTCTCCATACATGGCTAGTGTTTGGGGTGATATTCCTTGCCAACCTTTGAATGCTGCTATCATATATGGATGTATATAGCCTCCGAAGTGGTTGTCCAACAATCTTTGAACAAATGTTCAGTTGTTGTGACTTCAGGGCTGCAGACAAACATCCATCGTGTGCGTGAAATGACTTCCAATGTGAAAAGGGTGGGATTTATTGCTCGATCTAGTGGGAATGTGTGTGCAAGATTTCACATAAATTGCACGCTGTTTCATGATTTGAGGCATTTTTGTTCAAAACTGACAAATCCTGCAAACTGTGGAAGCCAATAGCCAATTAGGATGGAATATGAAATATCGGACGGATCCGTCTTGATCAAATGACTATAGAGTGTGTACTGATTTGCATGGTTTTTGGACAGAATCTGAAAAGACACTGGAATGTTTGTACATGTTCACTGTAGATATTTTGATATGTCCATTGAGATCCACTATTCTATGGTGACGTGCTATGTACATCCTTAGATGTGCGACAGTGTTTCAGTGATCTGTTCTGTGGTGTGGTGTGGTGTGGTGCAAGCAATGAGGAACCTGAGTGCTGGGGAACCAGATGGAAATATTGAGTCTGGTGGAAAGAACTTTAACTGTGATTGCGATGTGTGCACATGTGCGTGCACACATACAGTATATATAGAGAGACGGCACCGGAATGCAAGTGGATAGGAGGGGAATTCCGGTGCCGTCTCTATTATTCATTTATATACAGTATCTATGCTCAAACCGAGTGGAAGTGTGTAGGGCAAGTGGCGAGTTAGTTTACAATTTAGGCATTTAGCAGACGCTCTTAATCCAGAGCGATTTACATTAAGAAAGAACAAAAAGCATGGCAATACATCACATACATAAAAGTAGTTATCATGAACATGCGTAAGCTAAGAACGTAACCGTGGACTATCTACATAATGAAACTATACATATAAACTGTACATACTATACTATACATATATACTATAAAGTGCTATGACTACATAAAATGCATTCTAGTGCTGTCTACGTAACATGCTATAAGTCTGTATAAAATGCTATCTAAGTCTACATAAAGTGGTTATCTAAGGGGCTAGGGCAAGTGCTGCGAGCCATGATGGAGTCTGAAAAGGTGGGTTTTCAGACTACGGCGGAAGATAGGGAGTGAGTCTGCTGATCTGATTGTAATGGGAAGTGCATTCCATAGTTTTGGAGCCAGAAGGGAGATCCCCCTTCAAGGAGGGGGATACGGACACACAAAGCTACAGGATGGACTGTGTTCCCACTGCTCAATAATAGTTGTGCATCTCACAACTTAAGCGAAACATTGTTACAGATTTCATGGCTGTGGCAGAGATTTAACCTGTGACTTTACATTTACTGTACATAACTGTTCTTCTATTTAGTGATCTTGCTACTTGACATCCAGCCAGTGGCTTAGGCATATAGCTAGTCAAGTTCTTACTTCTTACAATGCAGTTACTGTAGGCTATGTCAACTTTGTTTCCTACCTGAACATCTCTCCTCGTTCTCTACTATGACAATTATATCTACACCTATTACTGTATGTAATCTTCATTTAACAGCCTATGGTAACGCCTTAATGTCAAATGTCAGGATTCCATATCCATAGGACCAAAGTGCAAAATTTCACAATGTGGGTATTTGGTATTGTTTTTTCCGTGCAGGGTGATTGCATTGATATTTTCCTTTAACAAATCAGGAATGCATTGCAGAGTTAGTAGCCTAATAATTATCTCTACTGGATGCCAGTATATGGGACTCTGGAGTAGTTCTGTAATATACCCCCAGGCCCAGCAGTAATCATACAAGTTAGGCCGAGAGATGAAGAGAAAGTTCTATAACACAGCCCAACTGATCCTGTTCCAGTTCACTCATCCGATTGACTGGCTTGTCGCTCACTTTGTCTGACCAGCTGCCAGTACCCACCTGCTTGTCTTTCCATACCCATCTGTTACACATCCTGGATGGCTGTCCAGTGTCCACCATGAGGCCCGTCTGCATTTTTCTAGCCCACTGATTTTCTATGACTTCTCTTGTCAGCTTGAAGCTCAATGAAGTCATTTCAAGTGACTTGCTGATTTGCTCCCGATAGGTAAAATTTTAATTACTGTTCATTTTAACACATATTTTGGGGGCTGTATGGATATACCTCAAAATTTGTGTCATATATCTCAATAGCTGTACAATATAACTGATTGTAAATTCCATCTGTTTTTAGTGAACAGTTTCTTCCCCACTCAAACAGACTTGCCCGTCGGGCAACCTGAAAGCAAATTTCAATTGCCCGAACGTTTGATTGACTTGCCCAGCCAGTCGGCAACCCTTAAGGCTCATACATAGTCTGGATTTTCGGTGGTGAGGTGACCACCGAACTACAACATGACGTCACAAGCCACGGTGAAGAGCAAACCACCGCCACCGCCCCAGCCCTTCTCTCTGTTTTTACTAACCACCAAAACTCCAGACTATGAATGAGCCTTTAGTCAACCCTTGACTTCTCATATCAGCCATTACCCTCACCACTAGCCCCCTAGTGGACCAGAGGTCTGGGTTGAGACATAGCTACATGTAGCTTTTTTTAACCAATCACATTGCTTTGACATGGATATGTGTTTGAATAGAAAAGGCGATATCCCTTGTTACCATCCGGGACTTATTTAAAATAATTTAAACCACTCTGCATGGTATATGTTAATATGATAATATTAGCACATCAGGTTCTTGGAGACACACAGATTGATTGACCAATAGGTTTTTGCCCAAGAAAGTACATGTGTCCAGTATAACCTTGTGTCAATATAGCTGTCTGCTTTCAATTCCATTTTTAACCAGTGCCATCCGGTTTAAAGTCTGCCTACTTCAAAGCTGTATCTGGTAATTCCACACCCACATGCAGTGCGCACACAAAGACATTACCATAGGGGCTGGATGGTAACGAACCCGGGCTCCCCCAGAGTTGGTGTCGAAGTGTCCTTGAGCAAGACACTGAACCCCTAATTGCTCCCGATGTGCTGGTTGGTGCCTTGCATGGTTTCCGCCGCCATCGGTGTATGAATGTGTGTGTGAATGGGTGAATGTAATGTAATCTATGTAAAGCACCTTGGATAAAGGCACCCTTTACCATTTATTTTATCTCCCCTGATTCGCTATAGACCGGATATAGAAACTGGCAAAGCAAACTGATTCCACTCCAGGCCAGTTTACGGTGATCTTAGCCCCTATCCCCAAATGATTTAGATAATTGTTAACCTGCATGTACAGTAGGATACAAAAATATCATGAGGGATGACTTCTCAAGAAAGGCACCTGTGGAGCTTGATCATGTCAAACCAAAGAAAGCATGTAGGCCTACTGTAATAAATTCCCCCTGCCACCTTTTTTCTCAGCTCCACAGCATTCATCCAACCGCAATCACAATCTGGCTGGCTGCTTGGCAATGATGCCTGTCTGTCAAGTCAGTCACAGCCTTGAAACTCCCAGCGCCGTGTGCAATGCTCTCTCTCTCAATATGACTGTCTCATGCAGCCATTGAATGGAACTGTTACCATATCAAAACTGTCTATGCCAAACAGCGGTGCTTTCTTTGTGCTATTCATTAGCAGTCCTTTGTTGTGCCTTTGTCCTTTACACCCCCTGTCTGAGGCTTGTCTTCATGCACTCATCATCCTCCTTTCATCTTTTGGGTGTCTAAAGCCTCACTGGATTGCATTATTCATCAGGCCCGCTCAATGAGAATTGAATTATTATCAGAGTGGATAAGTCTGCCTGTCTCTCACTCACACATGGGCACCCATGCATACACCCACGCACACATGCACTTCTTCGTACCCATATCACAAATATTCTTGGGTTTGCGTTTTGCAAACGACTTTGTTAAATGCCACCAGAGATTTTCTATGGGTTTGAAGTCAGGAGACTGACGGCCACATGACGAATGGGCTAAGATTTCTCACTGCTGTCACACTGAAAACTGTCAGAGGTATGGGGTCTGGCTATATGCATCACATTTGTATTTGAATCAGAAGGGAATACTTTTGCAGTTGTCATTGAAAACCTCCTCAGCCTCCTCCTGTAGTATAGGATTTTAACTTAAGTTGTGTAGGGTTCAAATGTTGTTATATCCATGTAATAACTGTATCTTTGTTTCCACCAGCCAAAGGCATGGGGAGAGTATGTTTTGCACTCCATCAGTCCGTCCATCCATGTGTGTGTGTCCGTCCGTCCGTCCGTTAACACCTAATCTCCGGCACTGTTAACCCTCTCGATGTCAAACTTTGCACACACACTCCCTAGATTCCAACGATAAACCTCTGCCCAAAAGTTTCCAGAACGGCCTGTTATAGCGCCACCATGGGGCAGCTTTTCACCTTTTTAACCTATAACTGCACCGATCTGTGTAAAACATTCATAAGGGTCACTTTTTCTAGTTAGGCCCTGCTTCAGGGTGGTGTGTGTGATCTCAAAGTCCGTCATGTTTGGGCAGACACTGAGAGACCCATTGAAGATATCTATTGCCTGTATCTAAACTGAAATACATTTACCGCCTGTACCATTGCTGCTATGACGCCTGAATTTCCCTCTGGACGATTATAATCTTATCATCACCCCTGGGAAGGGTGTATACTACCACATGCCTCCTCTGGTACACATGAAGGGTGTATACTACCACATGCCTCCTCTGGTACACATGAAGTCACAAGGCCCTTGTTTTCACCTGCGAGCAAAGTGTGTAAAAGCATGCAGAGGTTTACACTATCCTACAAGTTAGACACGCGAACGCGGGAAGCGGACGCAGCTCGTAAATTGCAATAACAACAATTAGAATAAATGACGAATTATTGAGAAGTGTATGGTACTGTAAAATTAGTGAAAACAGGGCCGCCACGAGAAGCTCAGCACCACTAGCCCCCTAATTTATATAGCCTACAGTATACATGTTCTGCATGAAGCTCAACTTGCACGATCAAGTTGTGCGAGCACAGCGTGACACACACGACACAGCTCTACTTTGTCCATCCTTTAAATAATTAACATGTTTCCATTTCCTGTATAGCTACACCATGCATGCTCTAAAGTTCACTTGGTAAGACCTGTGTCATAACAGTGTGTGCAGAAAGCAGTACACACACCCACACACACAGGTCAGATGTACAGAAATAATATTTGTAAAAATTAGTACTTGGAATAACATTGGAAATGACCATGTGTTCGCCTTTAGTCATTACATATGCATCCTATTATAAATGCACCATGAACGTCTCTGCACGTGTACGTACATGTGTACTGCATACCTGTACATGTGTAATCCAAGTAACTCTAGAACTGTTTGCCAGAACAAAAGCCTCTGCTCAGGGTCTGGACAGGGCCCAAATTAGCCAATAAACCTTGCGGTAAGCCCCACCCGCTCGCGCACCTGCCCCGATACCGTTGCTAAGCAGGACAAACAACCCCTACTATCAGCGATCCTCCACTGAGGACTGTTATGTCGGCGTTTTTCCGAAGAGGAATAGAAGTATATCAACAACATCCATACTATAATAACGCCATGGTGAAACGTTGCTGTTGGGCGTCCTGCAACAGTGCTTCATCAGGTACCCGAACGTTTGGGGCAATTTTTATAAATTACTTTTCCCGTGGGTGCGCACATAGTTTACAATTAACCCTCCCTGCTACTAAATAACGGCATAACGTCAACGGTTGTTCAACCGGGTGAAATATATCACTGCAGCAAACAAAACACAACTTGGGAGTTGATGTGTTGGATTATGTTTTTGGCACAAACCATCAGTCACTGTCAGGCATATAAACCAAAGTATCTCCATAATATTTCCATCTATGTTTTACTTTCTCAGTATGGCAGTAGCAAACATGCCGCTGTGGGATGTGTTGTGAGCTTGTAGATCAGCTATTTAACACTCGCATGTAAGGCCAGGTGCTATACAACCCATTTTGGGCGGGAACCCCTTTTGGTGTCATCATGTTATGCTTTAGCTATTGAAAAAGAGCAGATCTACAAGCTCATCATAGCGCACCACTCTTGTAGTTCTGCTATTTTTAACAACTGACATAGAAACAGCTTTTTCAGAAAACCGTCAGGATGTAGAAGACATTTTTAGAATCTGATCTCAGGTCAAAATGGGTTAAAGGACAACTTTAGTTTTTTTCAACCAAATTAGATAAAGTAAAAGTTGGGTGTTGTTTTCTTCATGTACTGCTCTCAACGATTTCCGCGATTTTTGGAAAGGGGGGCGGGGGCATTCAAACAGGGGGCTAAATATGTATTAGTTAACAACATTTTATGGCGATTTCTTTCTCATTTACTATAACCCTATGAAATTATATCTGACCAACATCTGGATTCTGTATACATATTAAGATTAGTCATCTTTATAGATACGGTCATAGGTTAAAGCTCTATTGTGCTAAAGGATGCTCGTTTAACAGATTAAATGTAAGCAGGGCGCAGCAGGGAATCGAACCCCATCCCAGTAAACCAGGAGCTCCATGCCTGTGCCAAAGTGCTTAGTTTGCGACGCAACGCAAAAACCTACACTAGTAGGAGCCCTACCCTACCAGCCCTACCCTACCAGCAGCAAAGAATACAAAAACAGATCCTTACCGTGAACCATCACATTCTTCTGCAAATGTCAGGCAGTGTCCACAAGTTAGGGGAAATGGTGGAACCGGACGAAATTGTGGCAGTCGACGCAAAGCAAACGAGCGCAACAGCAAGCAGCCCGACGTGACGCAACCGCAGGAAGCCGGAACGCAAACGCAAACGAGAGAAACACCATCAGTACCCTGCAGAACCACACCAGCGACAGCAAAGGACAATAAACAAGATTTGTACTCACTGCGCAGCTCTTCCCAGCAGCAGCTACAGTTCCTACCTCAATGTCTTGTGCAGGGGGGCATCGAACTGGGAAACTTTACATGGGCTCCAGCCTCCAGGGTAGGGGTCCTCAGAAGGCTAAATTGGTGGGGCTGCGGGGCCCACGGAGATGGCTCATCTCAGGGCCCAGGGCTTGGTGCTGCCTACACCACTGGTCTCGTGACTCTGAAGAGAAAAGATGAAGTGTCATTAGTGTTATGTAGGCCTACATCACATTAGAAACACATGTGGCTGTATAGCCTTGTCAACCCCCATTTTACAACTTAACATCCCTCCCCCAAGGTTATACTTTAATATACATTTCCCCCAACTTTTGAAATAAGTTTCCTTCAGCTTTGAATTAACTTTAAGCCCAACATAGCCCCTCTCGGAACCCCCTGGGTCAGCCCAATCCGAACCGAACCGGGCTGACCCGTAGGGTTCCTGGTCAAGCTAAGATTTTTCAATGCGATTGTTGGGACGCGGATATACACAAACTCATCGTTTAGTCCATCGGCGCGGAATTAGGACGCTTTTTATTGTGTTTGTTTGCGGATGTGCGAACTATAAGTACCTTACATACCTCTGATAAAATCTCCTGTGTCGCGGAAGCCGTTAAGTATTTTTAATCCATGTTTGATTAAAAATGTCGCTTTGATTTCTTCTTGTTTATTTACCGTTTATTGTACCGCCTCTCGATGTGCGGTTGGCTTTGCGGGCTATGTCCCTTCCTCTGATCTGCTCCGTCATAGCTGTAGCACCACTAGCTAGCCAGATAGGCGGTACAATGAGGTGTCAATAAACAAGGTAGGAAGAAGCGACATTTTTAATCAATCATGGATTAAAAATACTTAACGGCTTCCGCGACACAGGAGATGTGTCGGTATGGTATGTAAGGTACTTAAAATTCGCACATTCGTAAGTCAATACATGAATAACCATGGTAAAAGCGCGCAGAAGTCCGTCTCATGGCGTGTTTACATTGTATTTGTTTGTGCGTAACTGGCGACAGCCCCACGTGAAGCAGGACCCAATGCAGTAAAGTCATAAAAGTGTCAGAAACTTTACTACATTCGGGTTCTGCTTGCGGGGCTAAGCCCAACATTGTATTGTGAGTTTGTGACAATACCAATTTTACCCTGACAGGTCTGTAACTCTGACTGTAACATGTTTAACCAAATGAACCCTTACAGCTCTGAGAGTGTACAAATGGACAGGGTCCATTTGTACACTGTCTCAAGAGTTAAGAGGAGATCTTGAAATGCAAGATTTTGAAAGCCATTGTGAAAAAGACACTATAGCCATATTGGAACAGTTACCTTGACCCTTGTTATAAAACACAACTCCTCAGTGGCATTCATTCACAGATCAAGTTCCCCAAACAGAATAATTTCAAACAAATACAAATAAATAAACTATTAAATGAGTAAAGAGTTCAATGTGATCAGTATCAAATCTTTAATAATTTTCTATTAACAGTTTATATCATTACATGCATGCTTTAAGAAAATAAAATTCAAGTTATATTAAAATATATATTATATATATATTATAATATAATACACCAATATTAATTATTAAACCAAAAGGTCAAACATAATTCATAAATCAAATACTTTCAATATAAACAAACAGTTAACCAGTTGATCCAAGTTAAGACACCAAGCCTATATAACTCACCGAAGCGTAACCAAGGATTGTCACAGTGAA
This sequence comes from Protomyctophum bolini, assembly GCF_963924005.1. NCBI lineage: Eukaryota > Metazoa > Chordata > Actinopteri > Myctophiformes > Myctophidae > Protomyctophum > Protomyctophum bolini. Next base: position 14,019,136 of record NC_137863.1, on the reverse strand, counting down.
CAGGAACCTGCTACTGCTGCCATGCCAAACATTTCTGCCATCTTTCATGAGGTGGGGGTGGGAGTGAAGAGTGTAGGAACTGATGTCATCTTTATACTGCCTTGATTGACAGTTGACATGGGTTGCCATTTGCGGGTTGCCATGTTGGCTGGGTTACATAAAGGTTTAAGTTTAACATTTAGTTACCTTCTTGCTACAGACAGACGGTGTGTGACTTCTTGCTACAGACAGACAGTCTGTCTGTAGCAAGAAGTCACACACCGTCTGCCTCCCCCTGGCCAGCCGGGGCGCCTGATGGAGGGGAAAGGAACTGGTTGGAATAACGTGTTCCTTACTTCCTTCCACGTGCTATGTCCAACCAGGGAAACTCCCCACTGTCAGGTGTAAAGGAGCAACTTGGACACTCAGAGCATGAGTTAAGTCCGTTGCTCTCCCCAGGTTGGCGGGTGTGTAGAGCCCAGGATCACAGTAGATGATTGGCACAGGGGTGAAAAATGGGTTACAAAATCGTGGGATAAAAAATATATTAAAAAAACAAAACTTAAACCTTTATGTAACCCAGCCAACATGGCAACCCGCAAATGGCAACCCATGTCAACTGTCAATCAAGGCAGTATAAAGGTGACATCAGTTCCTACACTCCTCACTCCCACCCCCACCTCATGCAAGATGGCTGAAATGTTTGGCATGGCAGCAGAAAACTGTGACAATCCTGGATTACGCTTCGGTGAGTTATATAGGCTTGGTGTCTTAACTTGGATCAACTGGTTAACTGTTTGTTTATATTGAAAGTATTTGATTTATGAATTATGTTTGACCTTTTGGTCAAAATTCTGTTTGGGGAACTTGATCTGTGAATTACTGCCACTGAGGAGTTGTGTTTTATAACAAGGGTCAAGGTAACTGTTCCAATATGGCTATAGTGTCTTTTTCACAATGGCTTTCAAAATCTTGCATTTCAAGATCTCCTCTTAACTCTTGAGACAGTGTACAAATGGACAGGGTCCATTTGGTTCCATTTGTACACTCTCAGAGCTGTATGGGTTAATTTGGTTAAACATGTTACAGACCTGTCAGGGTAAAATTGGTATTGTCACAAACTCACACTATAATGTTGGGCTTAAAGTTAATTCAAAGCTGAAGGAAACTTATTTCAAAAGTTGGGGGAAAATGTATATTAAAGTATAACCTTGGGGGAGGGATGTTAAGTTGTTAAGTGGGGGTTGACAAGGCTATACAGCCACATGTGTTTCTAATGTGATGTAGGCCTACATAACACTAATGACACTTCATCTTTTCTCTTCAGAGTCACGAGACCAGTGGTGTAGGCAGCACCAAGTCCTGGGCCCTGAGATGAGCCATCTCCGTGGACCCCGCAGCCCCACCAATTTAGCCTTCCGAGGACCCCTACCCTGGAGGCTGGAGCCCATGTAAAGTTTCCCAGTTCGATGCCCCCCTGCACAAGACATTGAGGTAGGAACTGTAGCTGCTGCTGGGAAGAGCTGCGCAGTGAGTACAAATCTCTTTTTATTGTCCTTTGCTGTCGCTGGTGTGGTTCTGCAGGGTACTGATGGTGTTTCTCTCGTTTGCGTTTGCGTTCCGGCTTCCTGCGGTTGCGTCACGTCGGGCTGCTTGCTGTTGCGCTCGTTTGCTTTTCGTCCGGTTCCGTCATTTCACCATTTCCGTCATTTCACCATTTCCCCTAACTTGTGGACACTGCCTGTCTTCTGCAGAAGAACGGTAAGAATGGTTCACGGTAAGTATCTGTTTTTGTATTCTTTGCTGCTGGTAGGGTAGGGCTGGTAGGGTAGGGCTAGTAACCTACTAGTGTAGGTTTTTGCGTTGCGTCGCAAACTAAGCACTTTGGCACAGGCATGGAGCTCCTGGTTTACTGGGATGGGGTTCGATTCCCTGCTGCGCCCTGCTTACATTTAATCTGTTAAACAAGCATCCTTTAGCACAATAGAATTTTAACCTATGACTGCATCTATAAAGATGACTAATCTTAATATGTATTTAGTATACAGAATCCAGATATTGGTCAGATATAATTTCATAGGGTTATAGTAAATAATAAGAAAGAAATTGCTGTAAAATGTTGTAAACTAATACAATAGCCCCCTGACCCATTGGCCATTTGTACCGAGATCAGATTAAAAAAATGTGTCACACACACACACACACACACACAGAGTGGGGTAAACTTTCTATGTTTTTTTTTTTCTTCCTGAATCATTTGCTGACTGGGATAAATGGGGGATGTGATTGCGAATGCAGTGAGCACTAACTATAGAAGCTGGCCTGTCTAACAAGTACTGTACTTTTAGGCACCCAGCCAGCACACCGACGTGGGTCCCATGGTTTAGAGGTGGGCTGCCTATGTGGGAGCCAGGTGGGATAACTATATGGGACCCACATGGAAATGTCAGCGGGCACCAGATGGTTCTCACCTGGGTTGCCCGTGTGGGCTTTAAGTGGGTTCTACCTGGGTCCTAGATGGGCCCCACCTTGGCAATTTATGTGGGGCTGACATGGGTCCCTTATGGTTTCAAGGTGGGCTGAACTATGTGGGCTTGTCAGCAGGCACCAGATGGTTCCCATTTGGGCTTGCCCATGTGGGTTGTCAGTGGGTTCTACATGGGCCCTAAGTGGGCCCCAACGTGTAGACCATGTGGGACCCTCATAATTTGCCCAGTTCAAGCCCATTCCGACTTGGTACCCATGTATCCCGCATTGAAACCACATGGGTACAACAACAATTAATTTCAGTAATGGAGGAATGGAACACCTTTCCAGAATGGAATTTCCAGAACAATGGATGGGGGTGTGCCATTCATTATCCATGCATAATTTTCATTTGACCAACAACAAACTGGTTCTAAATGTTCTAATATGAGAAATAAGGTAAAATAAACATGGGGCGAGATATCTGTGCTTTGGGGCGAGATATCCACACTGTGGGGCGAGATATCCACGCTTTGGGGGCGAGCTATCCACGGCGAGCTATCCACTTTTTGAAATTCCGGGGCGAGCCGTCTTCACTTTTCGCGGGGGTGAGTTGGCAAAGGGGCGAGATGACCTGTTACCATTCCGGGCACTTGTCAACAAACATGTATGATTTTGCCAATACTGAGCTACAGATGCAACCTCCGGACCATGCACCTTCAATAATAATTCAACCTGTTGGATCCCATGGGATAAATTCAGTTTTCAATTTGGTGTTAAGTGTATTGCATAATAAGGTAGTTTGGTCAGCAGGTGTCACTGTTGACTGTCAAGGGTTTTCACCTGTGGGTTCAGCAACTCACCTTTTTGTCCCTCACTGGCCACCGTAGTTCAGGCAACTAGGCAGCCATGGGCGCTATGTTTGATTATGTACCATACTACAGCAGCAGAGCCTGTGAACCTGGCAGCTAATAATAATGCAATTTATTTTCGATTACCTGCAGGGCTCGGCCCAGGTCCTCCGCGCTGTACGGCCCAGGTCCAGGTGAAGTTACACAGCAGGTATCTGAGGAGATCGGACGCAACCCATAGGAAAACGGCATTCAAAGCGATGCAGGTAGGCTACTGAAAAGCAATGTTAATCATAGTGATTCTAAAACCTTTTAATTTCAACCCCAGTTGAAACTGGACCCCCAGTTTGTTATGCATTAGGTCATGGACCCCCCCATAACATACTGTCCCTGCATACCTGTAACTGAGTCACAATGCTCTGTTAAGCAAAGCAAGACAAATGTAACTTACGGTATTTGTAGAGCACATTTCAATAAGGTAAAGCACAGGTCAATCAAAGTGCGTTACACAACAGTACCTCTGACCTCTTGCAGGTCAGTTCTGCATGGTCAATATATTGGTTAAAATCATGTCAGGAGTAGAGTAGTAGACCCCAGGAAGACTAACATATTTTTGGTCAGTATCTAGCCCTGAAACATGACTGCCATGATGATTATCATGACAGTCATGACGAATCTTCACCCTATTTTTGGCACTTGCTGCATTTACAAACTAAACGTATATATAAACATTCAGATTTCAAATATAAAGTACTCACATTTTGTCTCACGGGTGTTAGCTAGTAGCAGCCCAATCGCTAGCACTGCTGCATTCCGCGTTCTTTAATAAAAAGCATTTTTGTCCGGTCATTTCTGTGTTTTGCCCGTTTTTGCCTTCAACTTCCGCCTTTCGGAACTGCACCTCAGCGCCCCTGTCGGTTGTCACTTGCAATGATTTTCAATGCCCAAAGGAAGAAGATAAATCTGGCCGTCTGCCACATTTATGTTTTACATTTCTGCATATGTTTTAGGTTATATGATCCGTTTGTTGGTTTGTCTAATGTTTCAGTAGTTTTTACTTTCCTTAGTTTTTTTGTTTATAGATCTATTATAGATTGTTTGATTTATTATTCTTTCAGTTAGTGTGTTTTTTCAGCTTATTAGCCTACAGTTATTGAAAAGTTATTATTGATTACCGTATTGTTGTAGGTTATAGGCTTAAGTAATGATAGGTTAGTAGGCCTACTCTTTATTTTCTTTAATAGTTTGATCCATTTAATACTTTTGGCTATTTATTTATTTTTTTGGAAAGTCTATGTATGACACTGTAGTTGCTGTTATTTATTTTTTGTATAAGACCTTATACCCGAGGGTTATATTAATGTTATTGTCATTTTATTTGTTTGTATTGCAGGCTGGATATCACAGCAATTAAACCCCACACACACAAAGATGGCACAGGCACTTCAGTTGAAATGTGTTGGCTGTAATACAGCCTTTACAAAGGGTTCTGGCGGAGGCTATAGAAAAGTGAAGATCTTGACTGTAACAACCCCTAAAACAGCCAAAGCTGTATTTCCTGAGGTGACCAGACGGTTGAGGCCCCCTTTTGGTGTTTTAAGCATTTTGTTAAACTTTAGCTATTGAAAAATTGCAGATCTACAAGCTCATAGTATGGCACAGAGTAGATCTGCTTTTTTAGAAAAATCATGAAAATATTTGGAGGATTTGGAAATGAAAAAGGAACAAACACCACACACTGTCTTCAAATGCAGTGACCAACTTTTATTTCATACATGTACATACATACGATACAGCAACGTTTCAGCCTATGCGACCTTCATCAGGTCAACAAGTACAACATCAACATTGTACTTACCCAAATATTTTCATGATTTTTCTAAAAAAGCAGATCTACTCTGTGCCATACTATGAGCTTGTAGATCTGCAATTTTTCAATAGCTAAAGTTTAACAAAATGCTTAAAACACCAAAAGGGGGCCTCAACCGTCTGGTCACCTCAGGAAATACAGCTTTGGCTGTTTTAGGGGTTGTTACAGTCAAGATCTTCACTTTTCTATAGCCTCCGCCAGAACCCTTTGTAAAGGCTGTATTACAGCCAACACATTTCAACTGAAGTGCCTGTGCCATCTTTGTGTGTGTGGGGTTTAATTGCTGTGATATCCAGCCTGCAATACAAACAAATAAAATGACAATAACATTAATATAACCCTCGGGTATAAGGTCTTATACAAAAAATAAATAACAGCAACTACAGTGTCATACATAGACTTTCCAAAAAAATAAATAAATAGCCAAAAGTATTAAATGGATCAAACTATTAAAGAAAATAAAGAGTAGGCCTACTAACCTATCATTACTTAAGCCTATAACCTACAACAATACGGTAATCAATAATAACTTTTCAATAACTGTAGGCTAATAAGCTGAAAAAACACACTAACTGAAAGAATAATAAATCAAACAATCTATAATAGATCTATAAACAAAAAAACTAAGGAAAGTAAAAACTACTGAAACATTAGACAAACCAACAAACGGATCATATAACCTAAAACATATGCAGAAATGTAAAACATAAATGTGGCAGACGGCCAGATTTATCTTCTTCCTTTGGGCATTGAAAATCATTGCAAGTGACAACCGACAGGGGCGCTGAGGTGCAGTTCCGAAAGGCGGAAGTTGAAGGCAAAAACGGGCAAAACACAGAAATGACCGGACAAAAATGCTTTTTATTAAAGAACGCGGAATGCAGCAGTGCTAGCGATTGGGCTGCTACTAGCTAACACCCGTGAGACAAAATGTGAGTACTTTATATTTGAAATCTGAATGTTTATATATACGTTTAGTTTGTAAATGCAGCAAGTGCCAAAAATAGGGTGAAGATTCGTCATGACTCTCGTATGAATACGAGAGTCATGTTTCAGGGCTAGTCAGTATCATGACGAGTAAACACCGCAGGAAGGTGCAAGAGCACCAAGAGAGTTAAAACACATAAATGGCATGTTAAGGACCTGCTAGGACTGCAAAGGTTGTGCGTGTCATCCTGAAATGTTCCTTGAAAGCATCATCCCTGTACTGAGGAACGACCCTCTCAGCATAGTCTGTGATCTTCACCCTGGCTTCTGTTTGGGCTGCCATTTGCAGGATATGTCGGTCCTGCTCCTAGGCATGTAATAATATATTATATATATATATAAAAATTAACTAGCATGTGCTTGTCGCAGTTACTTTATTCTTATCACAGTTTTGCCTTGTGCATTTCTATGGACTGCATTAGACAATGGCATTTGGGTACGCCACAAGTTCAGTGGAGTTTCTCTATTGTTATTGTTCCTTTGGCATGTCTGGAGTGTGTATATATATATATATATATATATATATATATATTTTTTTTCTTTTTTTTTTGAAGCCCCCCGTTGAATAATGGTTTGGATCCAGCATGGTTAATCCAAACCCAACCTCCCTCACCCTTTACCATAGGATCCATTCAATTCAATTCAAGGGGCTTTATTGGCAGAAAACATATGTTACATTGCCAAAGTGGAACAATACAATCAAAACAAATGTTGTTATATTACTCTGTCCACCAGTGGTGGAAAAAGTACTCAAGTAAGTATCAATAGGCCTACTGCAGAAAATAAATACTGTTACAATCAACATTGGAATTCAACATTTACTTAAAGGGGAATATAACACTAATTTTCAACATTTTACTATGTCATAAATATACCTATAGTTGTTGTGTGGAAATAATAAAAAAGTAAGTAACTAAGGGTTTCAATTTTTACTGTACAATATTTGAGATGTAGTGGAGTAGAAGTAAAAGTTAAGTATTGGAAATTGGAAATACTGAAACCTGAAAATGTTACTTAAGTACAGTACACACACACACACACTGCATTTTCTTTGTGAATGCATTGTGCTAGATAAATAGAGATTGACTAGTGGAGACCAGAGAAAGAGAGAGACTCAGCTCTGTGTTTGTTAATCAAATATGAAACAGTCTCTGGTGCCAGCAGGTCCCTGGGATAATGTTAATTCACTGAAATGTGTGCGTGTGTGTGTGCGTGTGTGCGTGCGAGAGAGAGAGAGAGAGAGAGAGAGAGAGAGCACGTGTGTGTGGTGAGTGTGAATACATATTTACGGTACACTGAAGGACAAGCACAATATAATCACTGGGCAGAATGTTCCAGGTTTGCCTCCTGGCTGCCATCATAGCAGTTGTTCTCCACTCCTGCATCTAGAGCAGGGGTTCTCAACGTTTTTGGCTAGGGACCCCCGGAAATGCTTTGGCCATGTCTCGCGACCCCCGCCCCCCTCCCCACCACCAATACAAACTGACTGCAAAAATAACTTAATTATAGAGAAAATATATCATAAATGAATACTGAAACCAGATATAATCATTAAGGAAAGTTTATGCATGCACCACGTACTATGTAAACTCTTAATTTAAACTTTCTAGCCATTCAGTTGCAAAAAAAGTACCCCCCCCCAGAGGGGTCGCGACCCACGGGTTGAGAACCCCTGATCTAGAGAGACTTTGGTCAGTGTGATCCCATGGAAAATTAATGGGGAACACTAGCAGGGCTGCCCAAAAGATCACAAAGGCTGTGCAGCCACATGACATGCCCTTAAAGAATATTTAATTAAAAATAAGAAATATATATTTTTGGCATATGCCACTTAAATTAAGGTGGCTTGATTTATTTACATCAAAAGGGCATGTGAGCTCAAACCCACAATTCAACATTTTAGTTTTAAGATGTTGAATGTTGTATGTGTATGTGCCTCTGATTTGCAACTTAGTAAGGGAGCTCAAGAAACAACTACTATAATCAATTTTTTTACAATGTGGGGAAAAGATGTTCCACAGAATCCACACTCTTTCATCGCTAACGAGATGTGTGGAGATGAGGGAGAGTGTTGTTGGCCATGGATTATTATGACTGAGAAATGATTGATCATACAGTATCTGATGCCCAAGACGGTTATTAGTCAGATCTGTACATTCACTATAATTAACCAACCATAAGCACTGATAAAGATATCTCTTGAAGAACTGGCTGGGCATTATTTTTGGAGTGAAGAGAAGCACAAAGGAAGATATCAACAAAAGAATCACACTCGTGTGAAGTGAGGGGCACCCAGACTTTTGGGGCATGTTTATCTGGTCATGTTCCGTGAATTGCAACAGCAATATTTTACGTCGTCATTTACTGCAATGAACAAACATCAGTCCATAAACTTGGCCGGAAAAGAATTACATCATAACTACCCTAAACAAACAATAAAGTCATGATAGACTTTTACCGGTGACTGGGATTTTATAATTAGGCTTAAACAAACATTCAAAGTCCATAGACCTGGCTGCCACATTGACATCATTTCGTAAAGCCATGCACTGGAGGGGCTAGCACCCCATAATAAATAAATAACTAACTGTCACAATCTCTGTCAGTGTCTGTGTTTGTCCGTGTCCGTGTGTGTGTGTGTGTGTGTGTGTGTGTGTGTGTGTCTTTGTGAGTGGGTGTGTGTTTTGGGCGTAGACTTGCCTCCAGCTCGGCACACTTGGTTCCAGTTAATCTCCCTCACCTGCCTGGCATCAGCTAATCATCCTCCAGTCTATAAATGTTTGGTCTTCTCCCCGCGCCGATGCCAGATCGTTTCACAACCTCAGTGTGTGGTAACGCTTCTAGTCAACCTCTCTAGTATTTTTCCTTGTGAATCCTTAGTGTTAGTATTTTTGGAACCTTGATTTTTTGCTTCTCGTGATTTTTGATCCTTGCTCTTCTCCTTTTTTCTCAGTGATATTCTGACCAGCTTCGTTGCCTTGGGTCTGCCAGTTTTTACAAATCGTGACACTAACACAAAACACTGTACAGGCAGCAAATAAAGTCTTAAGAGAGATTTTCCTAAATGCTGACCCAAGCCAATTCATCTTATAAAAACAATCACAAGACAATTCCTCTTCCCCTTGCTGCTGATCTTTGACACCTGGCAAATGTCACCATAATCATTTAAACCATTTGTGCAATTATCTGCTGATCTGAAGTGCTTGTTTGGACAGGGTCATAAGACTCATAACCCCGGGATGACAGTGAGCTCATAGTGGTTTCCAGACTGGCCATGTTATGCTTGGGTTGTGAAAGCAATGAAACAAGATCATTAACTTGATGGATGTCATGGAGTTGGCCTATAGCTAACATATCTTTATGGCTGCTGGAGAAATTGGTTGCAAAACAAATTGTTTTCATATTCAGTAGCTAGCTACTAGGCTTATACTTCTAACACAGCACATACTTTATAGTTTTTTATGTGGAAATAAATGTCATTTAACTTGGTAAAATACCATTTGTGGACACTCAGGTGTCCATGCAAAGTTCCAAATTACCGGGTGTCCACTGGCCGTGATCGTGGGAGAGAAGCAAAGCAGTTTCTAGTGTTAAAATGCAACCCAGTATGCTGACTGTAAAAGATTGGGGGTTTCTCTGAGGTTTCCCAGGACAATAAATATGACAGGGATCAACAGCACCATGCTTGCGCAAGCAGAGCGCAAGTACTGTTTTCGGCTGCGTATGTCGGTGACTCCTTCAGCCAATCAGTGTATTTTTGGTGGCATCCCTGGCCAATCAGGGATTGTGTATTGTCGTCGCTTGGCCAATCCAATCAGGGATTGTGTATTTTTGGTGGCGTCGCTCGGCCAATCAGAGGTTGGTTGGTAGCTTGCTGCGTATGTCGGTGGTCCCTCGACTGATTGTATTGGCTCTGTATGTTGGTGGCGTGGCGTCGCTTGGCCAATCAGAGATTGGCTGATGACGTAACTATGTATGTTTACATAGTAAGTTGACAAGAGTTAAGTGACAGAGTGCATTTCTAGTTATGATTGTGAGCAGATCTTCTGATGAGTGCTCAGCTGGTATTCTGCTCTCTATTTCAACAGCCTGGTTACAGAGCAACAGGAAGGAGGGACATGTCGTGCAAGTCATAGTATAGAGTACATGTGTGCCTCTATAAGTGTGTGTGTGTGTGTGTGTGTGTGTGTGTGTGTGTGTGTGTGTGTGTGTGTGTGTGTGTGTGTGTGTGTGTGTGCGCGTGCTGATGTGTGCGTGCGGACGCGCGTGCATGCGTGCAGACAGACGGAATCAGAATATTACTTGGTAATATTGTGCTCCAACTTAGGGCCGATTTATACTCCTATTTTACCGCTGTTTCGGCGCTGTAGTGCCGAAATGATTTCGGCTCGTCAGAAATTTTCAGCAGCACCGAAGAGCTGACTTTAGGACGGTACCCGCCCCCCCCGAACCTCAAATGACGTCAAATTGTAGGCTCTACACCGCCGAACCGACTTTTATTCGGCTCTAAAATAGGAGTATGAATCGGCCCTTAGCCTGAGCTCCAACAACATTACAGCTACTGGCTACTGTTTGCTTCTCATGTGAGTCATTCCATTTAGGCTTAATTTCTAAGACAGTCTTTCTAGTAGTACATTGTACACACTTTATGCAGCAGAATGATAAAGACATACTAATAAGGGAGACCTTCCAATCCACAGGGGAAAAAAGACACAAACAAACACATGAACACAGTTCATGCCAATTTGTGAGAATAATGTCAACACTGCAGGCCAGCTGAGTGAGGAGGAAGGCAGAGGGAAAGGAAGGTGGGGGCAGAGCTGCGATTGGCCGTTGCCATAACAATGTGGGCGGGAGGGAAGGCAGAGAGGGGGAGGAGATGCAGGCCGATTATAAAACCCCTCTGTGCAGCACTTTCTCCTCTCCTTCTCTAATCTGTCTCTCTGTCTCTCCTGTATTTGTTCTGTCTCTTCCCCCCCTCACTCATTCCAGGCAGCAGCAGAGCGACTGCACAGGACGGAAGACAGAGAGAGGCTGAGCTGTCAAGAGGGTGGCTAGTGTGGGAAGGTTGTCACTTTGGTCACTACGCCTGTCCTCCTGCCGGCGTCCTCTCAGAAGGATCGCAGACAGCTGTGGATTATCATCTCCCTTTGACTGACACCTGGGGAGAGCCCAGGGGAAAAGCAGAGCAGTGCAGTGTTGGTTGGAGCGGGGAGAGACTGACCGTGCCAGGAGCCCTGCGCACACACACACCCACAGTGGGTGTGTGCGTGGATGACCTCTTCAGTCCTGTAAGTATCAGTAATGTCCTTGTGCCTTGTTTGACTGACGCAGTGCTTCTCAAACTTTTTTCATGTCAAGGACCCACGCATTGATATGTATTTTGACCCTCGTCTGAAAATGATTATCCACCAGGGACTCCCCATATGAGAGTCATGTTGTGATTGTTGTTGTTGTTAAATATAGCACATCTGCAAGCTCACAACGCGTTGCAACATTGTGACTTGTTGTGAGCTTGTACTGTAGGCCAAGGGTCCAGGGTCCCCAGACCCCACTTTGAGTACCACTGGTCTCTCCCGGGTTCTCCACGAAAGGATCCAGAGCTGTCGCCAACCAGGGTGGGTCGTGGGAGTCAGAGACAGGTGTGAGCTCCTTCCACCTCGGGTGTCTTTCAATTCAATTCAAAGGAGCTTTATTGGAATGAGAAAACATACGTTTACATTGCCAAAGCAAGTGTCAAAATACAATGAAAACTGTTGAATGGGGAAAGTATATACAGTTGGAGGGGGTACAGCATTACGTAAACAGAGCTATGTGATCACATTGCATCGATATAAAGCTTTCTTGAAACAAATAGCCGCAGTCTTACTGTATGGCATGGACTATGGAGGGAGAGCGAAAGGCAGTTCATTAAATTGAACCCTTGCGTCCCTATTCTGGGGCGAACATTTGTTGCTGCGGGAGGAAAGGAGCAAACCTATTATAGAGCCCTGGGGGATCCCAGGTCAAGTAGTTTGACAGGAAATGGGGGGAGAGAGATGGGGAGTGACACGCAGCAAAGGTCGTCGGGATCGGGAGTCGAAACCACGACATGCTGTCAGGCTGGATTAGCAGCCTATGTGCTCGGACCACTAGGCCGGCCTAGGCCGATGATGAGCATCATGAGTTGAACCATGCCAAGTGTTTTATTCTCTTTCGCTTGACAAAAAACAAAAACATTTTTTACATCCATGGATGAACCCCTGCTTTCCTCTCTCTCTCTCTCTCTCTCTCTCTCTCTCTCTCTCTCTCTGATTAGTGTAATGCATCAGTGCTCAGGTGGTGTAAGCTGACCCTGGCAGAGCAGAAGGGTAGTAAGGGCTCTCATATTATACACACTGGGCTGTCCACTACCACTCAACCCACTCAACTGGCCACAGCATTGTTTACATATCTGGAACTGTGTGTAATGAAGTGTATGTGTGCGTGCACCTGCAATCGGTGCATGCATCGATCGGGCACGAGTGCGTGCGTGCGTGCATGAGCGTGTATGTCTGTGTACTGTATGTGCTGCTGACCATGCTTGTGTGTTCTGTATAGCACTCACTCACCATCATACAGTACACTTCTCCATAGTGTGTGTGTGTGTGTGTGTGTGTGTGTGTGTGTGTGTGTGTGTGTGTGTGTGTGTTATTCTGAATTCAGCTTATCATTTCACGTTTTCAACACATGAAATATTTTCTACAGCAGCCGGCTGGTGAAGTCTCACTCACTTCAATGATGATGAGCAATCTCACCGATTAAAAACAACACAGCGTGGAAAGGAAATGCTAGTATGAACATTATTGCACGTTCATAGCTCTCACCATAGAGATTTCTGAATGGCACTGATGCTGGTAATTACAGTAAGCCATTGTGTACTGAAACTAACACTGTGCAGTGGTTCTTAATCTTTGGTCCGGCTACATGTAGAGGGAGCCGGGCAAAGCCCAGGCACAACTATCCCCCTACCTGGCACCAAAGCACTGTTTACATGAGCAGCTTTATTATTGGGTCCTCCATTCATCAAAGGGGGCCCACACCCACTCAGCCATGGCAATGTGAAGATAGCTGCCATATTCAACAACAATACCCTTGGCAACAGCATCAAACACACAGACACATAATTATGCACAGCCATATTTGGTCACGGACTCCGAATTGGATGTAATGGACCATTATTTCAAATTCACACACTGCATTGAACCGTGTGTGTGTGTGTGTGTGTGTGTGTGTGTGTGTGTGTGTGTGTGTGTGTGTGTGAGTGAGTGTTAAGGTGTGTGTGTGTGTGTGTGTGTGTGTGTGTGTGTGTGTGTGTGTGTGTGTGTGCCTGACTGATATAATCTTTACTACCGGTAATCTAGCGGATGTAAATTTGAATGGATTTATGCTGCGTTCACACAGGCAAAGATACAGTCAAAGATACTTTAATATGTGAAGCTGTGAAATCCAACGTTTGTAGCTGGCTTCAATTTCAGATATACAGTACAATACAGTACAAGTGACAAATATGCTGTGAGTCTTTGCATCTGCCCCGTTACATTACTCAAGTGACATATCTACCCTGAAGCCATACAATATGCTGTGCAGTGCACACACCATAAGGATTTCATATTACATAAGTGTAAGTGTTTGAAGAAACAGTCATACTAGATTCCGCACAGCGACACACGTTCTCTTCATCAAATGTGACTTTGTAGCCATCTCCACCGGGCATGTTGGTGTTAGCCCTGTCACCATTATTACATCATCGCCTAATCGCAATTATTGGAGATAATTATTTTTGCATAAGCATCAATCATTTCCATGTTGAAAAATGTCCATACATTTTTCAAAAATAGCAGATCTACAAACTTAACATATCACTTTGTGACGTGTTTAAGCTTGCAGATCAACTATTTCCACTTTTTTGTAAATTCTTTGGAAAGGGAACATTATTACAAAAGTTATTTGTCATATCTGCCCTGTGCAATTTGTGATTATGAAGCCTTAAATAGAGAAAATCTAATTGTACATTCAATGTTCAATCCAAAAAACACTATTTAATCGTCAACTTAAATGAGTAATCGTGCCAGTAGTTGGTCACGGTGACATACAGTAGTTGGTGTCCCTCTTCATGGACTTGGATAATGAAAAACTTTGGTTTAATCCTATTGTTATTGCTGTTACAGTATGTGTATACCTCTTTTTAAAAGTAGTTACATTATTAAACAATATTAAAACAACATAAAAATTGTGTACCAAAATAAATAAAAAGAAAATAACTCAAAACAGACTAATCGGGTAGAAAAAGCAAGTCGAAGTTAAAAGTGTATTTTGAGAAGTGATTTAAAAGAGCACAGATCTTGCTAGCCTGATCTCCTCAGTTTGGTCGTACCAAAGGGACCCTACCAAAGGGACCCTACCAAAGGGACCCTACCAAAGGGGCCCTGTGGGCCAAGCCTTTTGACTTCAGTCTAGAGTTTTAGATGGAATGAGCAAATTGATTGATTGATTGAAATATTTATTAACAGTTTGCAGAATTACAGTACATTTCAAGCACAGACTCAATACAAAGACAATACAATACAAAGGGGCTCTATAACTGAGGATCTCAGGCTACTGTACACATCCTGCTCATATTCGGGTTAAAATGTCTGTGATGTAGGACAAGGCTAGACTGAGTCATGCGGCGCATGCCCTAAAAGTAATCAATACAATCTTGAAAATGAATTCTAAAATGAACGATTGAACGGGTAACCAATGAAGGGAACCTCAAATTGTTGCTATTGTGCTAGCTGATTTTTTGGTCGGGCTGAGTATAGAGCACCGAAGTCTGATGTCAATATCAGAGGGCGCAAATCCACAAGTTCATGTACTTTTTATTTGCATTGTAATCCCCATAGGGGGATTTTAGATTGCCTCATATAAGAACTGTGTTTGAAAAATAAACAAATCATCCAGGCCGCTTCACTCAGTCACTTCAATCAACTGACTGTGAGAAAACGCTATTGTTACTGCTACTGAATTAGTTACATTTTCGCTAGAAACGGACTGTATATATGAGTGACTGACTGTCATAAACGATACAGAGACACCTCCCTGACAATAACGCAGAGACAGCTTGTTTATTTTCGGACCACAATGCTTATAATAGAGGATATTAAGATGACCCCATGTTATTCTCCATAGAGAAATGACTTCCGTGAACCAAGGGAATCGAGGGGATGAGAGAGTGACGTCAGGACTTCGGCGCTCTATATGGAGTATGAGAGGAGATAAATCAGTGGATTACTTTATCTAGATCAGCAAGAGTTATAAAAGTTGAGGATTAGATGTATCTACTTTGACCTGTATCTGTCCTGTTACTTACTGGTGTGTTATGTTTTTTTGAGCAAGACATACACCACAGGTTTCCATCCTGTATCGAACCAGTGACATTACAATTACCTGTATGTGGTATGCCACCTCCCCTACCTCTCAATAATTCCTTTCTTTGTTTGTCTAATAAAGGGCATCTACCCTATGGTGCCACGTTTTTACAACAATGACGTAAGAGCATGTTAAGTAATGGTAAATGTTACAGTATGTACCAGCATACGGTGTTGCTTATATGCTCCAGCCATTACTCTATTCACTATGTGTTTAGCTACTGTGGGCCCATATAATTCTGGGCACTTGTCACTTTTATGCCCTTTTGTAATGCTCAGCACAGAGAGGGAAGCCTTTGTCTGACTGATTTGTTTATTTTAGCCAACATAATAATGAGTTTTGTGCAAGGCTTACAGTAGCTAGTGTGTGTACCCAATGTTCTGTCCTTTGTTTGTTCCTGAGCACACTGAGGCTATAATTCCTAGCAACCTGGGTTGATTTGGCAACACTCTTATGCATCTTGATTTGTGAGACTTCAAGTTATGTATCGTTGAGCACTAAAGTGGGTCTTATCATATTCTGGCATTAGATTGTATGCATTATATGATAGTTCTTTATCATTTTTTACTACTTGACATACTGTGTTATGTCAGGTATTACTTTTAAGTGCATTATTTATTATGGAAGGATTTCCACCACCTGTGTCCTTTTAACCCCCTCAACTGTGCAATCAGGGCTAATCTTTCCAGCTAATCTGAACAAAGCGGCGTGTCAAACGCAGCTAATTGCTTTTCTGTTATAAGAGTGTATTTATTTCACAGTGCGTCAACACTCTGGCAGGTCTGCTGGGGTCAGCTGCTTTGGGTTGAAGAGGAAGAGTATTGGTGTATTTGTGGTTCGTTCGTAGAGGCCGCTGTGATATTGCAGGCTGATTCAACACTGTTGCTGGGCTGGGTTATTAGAGTGTGTTCATGTGTGCGCACGTGACTGCGTGCTGTAGGTTTATGCATGTGGGTTTGGGTGTCTTTGCATGCAGGTATTTGTCTATGTCGTTTGTGTATGAGTACACACACACACACACACACACACACACACACACACACACAGTCACACACACACAAGCTTTGAATGTTGGCAATCTATTCCCAGCATCACATCGTCACATCAGACTTAACTACAACCAATAGTCAGTGATTGAAGGGCATCGGACCAACCATTACAATTAAGTCAATAACATGTTTGAAATTAACTGAGTTCCATACGGCAAGACATCTACCACTTTGTGTGTGTGTGTGTGTGTGTGTGTGTGTGTGTGTGTGTGTGTGTGCGCGAAGAGATACAGTGTTACTGTTAAGTATGGATAGACAAACAGATGAGGTGAACGGTCTCAGTAAGTGGATTAGACACATGACTGTCCTGTTAATGTGTTAGTATGTTAATGTGTTAGTATGTTGTGCAGCCATCAGCCCAGCAGCAGGAGGAACTCAGGTCTCCTCTCTGTCCACAGAGAAAACACACGGTGAACTAATCTAACATAATTTGGGGTACAGTACAGTACAGTACAGTACAGTAGGTGCATTGGCATGAGCAGCAGCAGTAGTACAGTACGAGAAGTACAGTATGACTAGTACAGTACGAGTAGTACGGGTAATACAGTACGTATACAGTAGTTGCACTGCTCAGTTCACACAGGTGTGATCTTTTTTAGGTTGTTAGGAGCAGTGGTTCACAACCTTTTGTCCTCTGAGCCCCCCCTTCTTACATGCACAAGACAAACACATGCTGGTTCTTCTTTGTAAAGAAATCTTTTACAATTCTCTTGACCTTGTGTTTTGGGGTTAAGAAGACGGCTTTGTAGCAATAATGGCGTCTGCAGAGTTTTTCCCATCAAACGTGCCCGCTGTGTCTGGACAGCCAGCTGAGAACGTCAGGAGCACTCCGACTATGCAATTCACCCTTTGTCAGCCTTCTGATTGGTCCCTGACTAACCAGCAGGCTCTTCTGCCTTGTTCCGCCCTGGTTCCGCCTAGTTTATGTTGAATTTGCTAAAACATCATTTTTGGAAAAAACTATGTCCTATCAATAAAAGGCAGAAACCCCCCCCCAAAAAAAAACTTTAAGAAAAGGGTGGAAAAACAAGATTATACAAAAATGGTTACAGACTGATTCTCCCAAGACCCTAGTCTAACACTGTTGCTGGGCTGGGTGATGAAGTCAAAGTGTGTGCAAATACTTTATAAAATGCATGTCTAGGCATCAGCTCAAGGATTTGGGCTGTGCACATTGCTAGGACAGAAACCTACAAGCAGAAGGTAGAGGTTTATTTCAAATCGGCAGTGCACTGCAATTTGGGTGTCAACAAGAACCATGATTCGTGCCACCCACCACCCACCTGCTTAGACCAGATCAACAACAGGCATATAGCAAGGCACCCTCATCCATCCATTGCCATTTTAGTCCATTTAATTCGCAGAGGTGGACCAAGATATATACAGTAAATGTTTCAAAAATCACAAAGAAACCCACTTCATATAAGTTGTGCTTGTCCGTCACACTTTGGTATGAATCTGTCAAGCTGGACAGAAATCCCAGAGAATGTAGAATACTAATAATAATTACAATATAAGGATTACTATTTGGACAACTATAATTACATATAATTTGGCTCATCGCCGGACATCAACCAAACCTTTCTTATTTGCATGGATGGATGGATGAGTCTTGTGGACTGACCGCAGACGTCACACTGTTGCCTTTCAGTGGAACGGATAATGGAAGCATACCGACGGTACATTTCTGATGTAACGGGTCACATGGAAAGGATCTTGATTCTGACCTTGACCGTGGTTGTGTTGGTGTCTTTGACGTTTGACCGCGTCGGCCCAAAAACGAATAATCTCTTCAGGACAGCCTGATCCTTCCTAATAGGCTTCATGAGATGTCATTTGTGGAGTTATTTTGTTCCTCAATACACAGACAGTGAGTGATTGCAGCACTTTGCCTCATATTGCTGTGGGCAGGTTGAAAATAAAAACATGGCTAGGCTTCCAGTCTGCTGCTCTGGAATAATGATAGACATTTACTGTATCAAGAGTGATACACGTCTTGGAAACTAGGAAAGAGAAAGACACACACGCACGCATGCACGCAGTAACGCACACGGCACACGCACGGACAGCACGCGCGCACGCACAGTCGCACACACACACACACACACACACACACACACACACACACACACACTGTAAGTCAGACTTACATATGTTTATTGAACGTGGAACTTGTAGAACAACAATTGTATCAGCCCCACTTTATGTCAATCACGCTTGCACAGTGCCGCAGAATGCTTCGCCTGTAAAGATGTTTCAGACCGCGGTCGATTTTATGCGTTTACCGCAGCTGTCTATAGTGGGGTCTAGTGGGGTGTTGTGACAGGCTGTCAGCTACTGATAGCCTACTACCTTCGAATCCGCAAAGCGCAGCGAAAAAACGCACCGGTGTGCAACCACCTTAATACGCTTGGATTTGGGTTGCATGAACATGAAATCAAAGGTCACACAAATGCATCTGA
The DNA here is from genome assembly GCF_963924005.1 of Protomyctophum bolini. Lineage (NCBI taxonomy): Eukaryota > Metazoa > Chordata > Actinopteri > Myctophiformes > Myctophidae > Protomyctophum > Protomyctophum bolini. The sequence continues at coordinate 14,000,043 of NC_137863.1, read as the reverse complement.
TGAAAGAAATACTTTCGAAAAGAAAATGTCTCATCTCCTAACAAAACAACCATGACATTCCCTTCCCCATTACATAATCCAGCATGGCCTGGGATACAATTGGCCAGTCTACTGTTGACCCCACTGTGCGGGGTGGCCCATGCTGTACAGTAGCCCTACTGTTCACACGCATAGGGGTAGAATGAGAGATAAAGAGATGGAGGGAAAGGACGTTTTTGATACATCTTTTTTTTTTTTGCAATTTCAGTCTGGAAATATGAAAATAAAAGCTAAACGGATGGATGGACATAAAACAACACCATGGCTATCACCATTGGAGGTGTAAAAAGACAGAGTGATGACGGAGAGAGAGAGAGAGAGAGGGAAGTTAATGTATAAGTTATAGGTCAGTGCAGAGAAAGCAGTGTCTGTTGTCTCGCGAAGAGTCGCGATGCATCTCCACCGCTGGTGAGAAGAGAGGGAGTCAGGGAGAAACAAAAGGTCATTTCTATTAAGACCTCAGTGAACAGAGGACGAGAACAGGGTGAAACGGGTCATCATGTGCCTCTCACCACAGAGTGTGCAGTAAAAAAAAACAGTGGAAGTAAAGTAATGGTCCCATCCCACTACATATACTAGTATTCACAGTCAGTAGGCCAATGGTTCTAAAACCTTTTATGAGGGGCGCTATACAGCTTTTCGTCCCGTTATGATCATGGTGAAAAGATGAGTTTTTTAACCAAGATTTTAAAAGTCTGACTATATGGAGCCGAGACGCAATGGGCTAGTACGTGTCTTGAGGGTAGAAGTAGTTTGATGTTATTGATATTACTCGCTATGAATTACTTTCCAATTCTATCTGCCCCTAATCTTCATACCTAGGCTCTATTTATAGTCATAAACAAACAATGTCACTGCCATGACATCATGCTGTTACCCGTTGTCGTGGGAACGTACTCCCCCCAGTGAACGAAGTACTTGGGTTCACCAACTATGCTACTCACGGCAACGAGTTCTGCGGTGTGGTTTGTCCTCGAGGTGCGATTTGTCCTCGAGGTGCGATTGTCTATTTTGCACCATGGCTGTTCTCACGCGGCCGTCTTTCCCTGGGCTGGCAGAACCTCCTTTTGCCTATTTGCCAGAATTCTCTGGGGAGCTGGGGATCCATGACCAGGACATAGGTTCCGATGGCGATATTCTCTCGTTCTGCGATCCACCTGCGTGTTTGTAGGGACGACAGGAAGTAACGCACGTAGCGTTTCCTGAATTGGTCGGCTAGGACCTGAGAATGTCGCCATCTTCTGTGGCTGAGCAGTTCGACTTCAGGGTAGATGACTTGTGGCATCGAGGCATCGGGCCGGCCCATGAGAAGGTGATTTGGTGTCACTGGGTCGGGTCTGCCGCGTCTGAAGAGACGTAGCCCAGAGGCCTGGAATTCAAGATATCTTCCATCTCGATCAGCATTGTCACTAGTATTTCTTCAGGGACGGTTTGTGTCCCTATCACCCGAAGAATCGTTTTAACAGTTCTCATCTTTCTTTCCCAGGCCCCACCAAAATCGATTTGCAGGGGGGGGCATCTTTGTCCTGAGTTCAGGCCTCAGATGTTCAAAGGCTTCTTTCAGCTCTCTACTTCCTCCGACGAAGTTCGTGCCTCGTTCACACCGGATTCGAAAGGCTTGCCTCTGCGTGCCACGAAACGACGGAGTGACATCAGGAATGAGTCCGCAGTCATATTGGTCAGGAGCTCTATGTGGATAGCTCGAGTCGTGAGGCACTTGAATATGATGCCCCACCGCTTTTCAATCCTCCTGCCACTCTTCACGGTAAGCGGTCCGAAGCAATCCATGCCAGCCGAGTAGAAGGGCGGTTCCACCAATATTAGGTTGGATTCAGGGAGGTCTTGCCCCTCCACCTTTGGCACCGGAAGCAGTTGACTTGGTGCCTTTTCTCTGCCTCTCTGCCTCTCGGTATCCAATACTTCCTTTGTATTTCAGTGAGTTACACTCGTTCTGTTCCCGGGTGTCCTAGGTCTTCGTCGTACTGTTGAATGAGCAGTTTCGTATAGGGATGGGACGGTGGTAACAAGATTGGGTGGATCACCTGATAGTCCAAATCACGGCATCTGCGGAGCCTGCCTCCTACTCGTAGGAGCTCCAGATGGTATTCTGAGGCTAGGGATTTGGGTAACTCTGAGCCAGCCCGTATGCATCCCAGTTCCCAGTTATTTATTGAATATAAAATTAGCAATATATTTATTATGGTTTGGCGATGTATTGGATCTGCTTTTTAGGTACTCAGATCAAGCGCATCAGTCCTGACCATAGGGACTCCGAATCCCCCGTACCTGAACAGTAGATTCAAAACGACACGTGGTAGCTGGGGTGGAGGAGGGTGAGCAGCAAAGTTTAGCATACAGCAGCGCAGCAGAATCAGCAGCAGCAAGCAAGCAAGCGGGAGGAGGAGTGCAAACCCTTCCAGTTTAAATAGCCGGTATGAAGATGGAGTGAGTATGTGATTGGCTGAGTGAATCATGTGAATGAGAGCGTGTTGCTGAGGCGGCCCAATTAACCAGTTGGAACCTGAGACCTTGACCAGCCCCATTAACCCGCTGAGAGCTGGCGGGGGATTGGGGCTTAAGAGCCGGCAGTGACTGCACTGAGGTTTCCTGGCTGAACTTGCTCTGGGCATGTCTGTGACAGGCGCGATGCTCATGTCTATGAGATATGTTTGTTTTTTTAGAGCACGAAAATCATTTCCCAGCCAAGTGTATAGACTTTCATGTTTGTATTTGAGGGGCGCTATAGCCCCCTTAACTCTGGGAGTATAGAAATGGAACGAAATGGACCCGTAAGTGTCCATTTGGTTCCATAATGTGTCCCTTATTTGAATTGTTGGGAGTTGGCAACCCTACCTGTGGCTGTCCTATCGTTATAATCGATGAGGTCGTCATCAGCGGACTTGACCTGTGCATGGCAAATTGCAGTATTTGTAGTTTTGGTACATGGAGTAGAGGAGGAGATAATACAAGATACATCTGCACAGGCTGGGGTTGAGTCCTGTGTGTCCAGTCTGGACTGGACTATGGTGTAAATGTATGAGCTGTAATTTCTAAATTCTTCCATTGGAGTTCCTCGTCCCTATAGGTGGAAGAGGGCAGTGTGTAGTCGTGTTGTGGTTATGGTTTCGTCTGTGGATCTGTTTTACTGACAGGTGAATTGGTGGGCAACCTGCTATTCATCAGATCTTTGTCTTGCATCATTATGTTCATATGAGGGAGACTCGCCACACAGTTTAGACCATTTAACTGGAGCTGGAATTATTGTCTTCACCAGGCAGAACGCCAAAGCCATGGGGAGAGACTGTTTTGCACACTGTCCGAGTGTCCGTCCATGCGCGTGTCCGTCTGTGATCAGCTAACCACCTACAGTAGGAGGAAAGCCTGGTCTGTGTTCCAAAATCGCCGTGTGAACCGGTCTGGAGCGGATGGTGGTTGTGGTTGTGGTTTCCTGCCAGGTGACTACAAATCATTGACGAAAGTTACCATCTGCGCCCAACCGGATCATAAACACGAAATGGAATGCTGCCCAGGCTAGGTGCACAGTGCACCTAGCCTGGGCAGCATTCCATTTCGTGTTTATGGTCACGTCCATGGTGAAGACCATGGACGTGACCTGGTGAAGACCTGTGGACCTGGTGAAGACCTGTGGACCTGGTGAAGACCTGTGGACCTGGTGAAGACCATGGACGTGACCTGGTGAAGACCTGTGCTCTGAGGAGCACTTTTTCTACTTGTTGCTGATTTGACTCTCTCCCTACCAAGGAGGGTCTACAAACTCTCAATGAGCTTTACCACCAAGGACGGATTGGTCCGGATGGCTCCTAATCTTAATCTGGTTCTTAAAACACGATTAATTAAGAGACTACAACCTCTGTTCTACAATTTGAATCTGGGCAACTACTACATCAGGATTAACGGCCTATTGGCAAACACATCCGTTTTTCATCCTATCACTGTGTGTGTGCGTGTGCGTGTGTGTGCGTGTGCGAGTGCAGGCAGTACTTGAATGAACATTAGTGGATGTGAACTGCTGGTGCAAAAGGTAATGTGACCACAGGGCCAGAGTTGTCTTTCTGCAAAACCACATGACACACACACTCAAAACAAGCTAGCCCACACAGATAAGATACTGTAACAATTGTTGTTGTTGAGGTTCATGTAACAAATAGCAAGTTAAATTGAGCTACATAGTTTAATATAAAGTTAATGACTGAGCTCTATGTTATAGATGAAAGTTGATTATTGCAGTGAATACTAGCAGCCATGGTAGTTCATAACTAGCACATTTGGAGTTGTTGGAGGTGGTCTCCATTTAGAAATTTTGGGTTGGACACCGTACAGTTTAAAACATTTTAACCCATTCTTTTGGTGTTAGCAGTGGCACGCTACGAGCTTGTAGGTCTGCTATTTTTGAAAAATCGAAGAACCACTGACATAGAAACATAGCTTTTTCTGAACATTGTCAGGATGTAGAAGACATTTTTAGAATCTGATCTCAGGTTAGAATGGGTTCGCACACCATACATGGCACTACTACGCCCTGCCATTTTTATTGTCCCATCAAACTGAATCCCAGTACTCTGATCACTGATCATCAGACAGGTGCAGCAGAGCATATAAAGTGCTGTGCAACAGATAATGTGTTGGTGACCTTGCTGGAGATCACAGCTTGTAGCCTGGTCTGTCTGTCAGTCACAGACGGGGATGTCACGTCACTCAAAGACGTCACTCAATTCCCCATCAAGCAACTTTGACGATGGCGAGGGCCAATATATTTCCACACTCACTCCAGAGTAGCCGTTGGCAAAAAAATTGCCTGCCGGTGCGACAGTGTGATTTGAGTCTGGGTTATTAGCCAGGCTAACTCCAGAGGGCCACAGCGCATATTACTGTCGTAGCAAAAATAGCCGGTCTACAAGCTCAAAACGCATCACAATGCGACACGAGATTGTAGATCAGCTATTTTTGCTTTATTTGAATTGAAAACCTGAATCATTTTTTGCTATTTTTTTATTGGAATTCTGACATTTTCAAATGCATTTAGTTATGTTAACTTTATGAACTGTTAACATAACTACATTGGACACAAAAAGACAATAACATTTTAATACTAGTCATTAAGTACTAGTCATTTAATACTAGTCATGAAGTAATTAAAGCGGGTTTGGAATTGCAACAGCTGAAATCAATACTATATCAGTATTCTGATTATTATTAACATGCCTCATTAAGTGAAGGTGGGGGCCGCATTTGACCCCCGGGCCACCAGTTGCCCACCCTTGCTCAAAGGGTTTAAATGAACACAGATGATTTTACTGTGTGTTGTTGCCCAATGCCCATCCCTAGAGGCACTTGATGTCCTCTCAGTGGCATTCATACGTTTAATTTCAATGGACAATGCAGTATGAAAGGAGAGAAAGAAAGGGGGAGACAAAATATGTTCCCCTGTGATCTGTATCCAGTGTGTGTTGCACGCACGCACTTTAATATTAAAGATGAAGTGCAGAGTTAGCCATAGGCTAATTAATTGTCATCTGTAGTTCCTTAGACATAGGAAGTGTGGTTGAATATGCATGTCATATTTGTGATGCCATCGCCCACTGACCTGTAAAAAGCCATGAAGCCCATTTAAAAAGGCGTTGCATCTTTTCCCATCAGCTGGCCCCATTCTGAATGAGTACGCACTGGCTTATTCATGTAATCTCTGGATGACTGGCCATAATAAAAATACAGTTTTCCACTTGATTAATTTGGTCAGTCAAAACAACACAGCATACTCTCCCATAACTGCATGTAACCTTCATCCATGAGCTCACAAGTTTATAATATCTAAGATCGTAGACTGGCTAAAGAAATAGCCAAAGTATACAGTACAATAGGGCTTATGTAATTACACATGCAAAAGTTGATGGTGGGATAGATAGAGGAATGCTAACTGTACCATCCCTCCCTGCTAGAGGTGAATGGGTGAGAGGAGTGCAGTGAAGAAAGGGAGAGAGAAAAGAGAACATGAACACTACAGCGACAAAGTATCTTTGTGTAAAGAGATAAGTGACAGACCCTTCGAGATCCACTGAAACATCCAGAGCAAAGGCATTGTGTGCGTGTGTGTGTGTGTGTGTGTGTGTGTGTGTGTGTGCGCCAGTCAATAGTCTCACACTTTGAGGCCAACCAAGGGCTTCTAATTGTCTGGGAGCATCAAGGCAGCAGGACGGCAGCCTAATCCACAGAGAGAAGTCTGTTTTCTGTAAACAAGATGAATGAGGTGCACCGCCGTTAGAAACACACACACACACACACACACACACACACACACACACACACACACACACACACACACACACACACACACACACACACACAAACACGACACACAACACACAAGGGCACACATGCAGTCCCAGGCAGGGACTAGATCTCCCTGGCGACACGTGCAATTAAGTCGTACTAGAGGGCAGCTGAGGGGCCAGGGTGAATAGCGAGAGGGTCCAATCAAAGGCCAGGTGGAGCTATCTCATTAGTCCCTGTCCTATTTACAGTAAACGGAGGATTGTTCAATGCCCATTGCCCAACAATGTCCTAGACTCTAGAGCGAAGGACAGGAGGGGTGGAGGGGAGATGGAGTGGTGAGTGCAAAATGATTGCTAACTACCAATGGAAATCGACCGGTGCATGTGATGAACACGTTCGACTCTCAATTATGTCTGTTTTATGTTGAACCACCGCTGTACTTTACGGTGTACAGAGAAGCATACAAAAAAAACCCTGATTTCAGGATTGCCTGAAAAGAAGTACATTTCAATAGGATTCTGTATATAGGGTTTAGTAGACGAGCATCATCATCATCATCATCATCTTTCGTTTCCATTTTAGGATTGAAGCACTTATCCACAGCATTTCACAAGTATTATGTGCAGTAGGAGGATGTGGGCTGAAAAGAGAAAAGATTTTCTGACAGCACAGAACGAGTTTCGGTGACATTAAAGAACAGGCACAGAACAGCGTGTTCTTTTTTGAAGACAAACTGTTTATTATTCAGCTGTCTGTTCTGTGAGAGAGATCAAGAACTTAGAAACAGATGCGGCAAGTTTAGGAGCTTTGAAATTAAATGGAGATTAAGGTTTCATTTGAGATTAAGAAAGCCACTGTTTGCTTCCGTAATAGCAGTAACGGCATTGAGGAGAGAGAGAGAGAGAGAGAGAGGTACCCCACACACGTGCACACATGCACCCACGCACAGACCCACGCATACACACACAAATAGCAATTGGCACAGTGCAGGAGAGTGATAGAAGTAATAAACGGCAGTATCAGTGATGTTTATGTCATGTATTTGAGCAGTTGAACTCTTTCATCAGGTGATGCCCCGCTGTTCTCTGCCTCATTATCAGATGGCAGGGATGGCCATGCAGAGCAGAGCAGCACCAGCACACCCACCATGCACGCTGTTTGTTGTTCCACTGAAGGCATGCGCTCGGCTACGTGATGAGGCTGCTGCTGTGTCCCTGGGGATGTAGCATGCTCAGCCTTATGACTCCTTATTCAATGCCTCTTTTTTTATCATGTTCTACAGTAAAAGTTCATTTTTAAAGCCTGGTGTGTACTGTAGTAGGACTTGTAGTAGGACTTGAGGATGGTAGTGTACTGTAGTAGGACTTGTAGTAGGACTTGTAGTAGGACTTGAGAATGGTAGTAGGACTTGTAGTAGGACTTGCGGGTGGGTTTATAGGTGGGCGGATCATGGCGTTGACTACTAGCCTTACACAAATTGTAGATTGATTTCTGACAATGTTATCCTCTCTCTCTCTCTCTCTTTCTCTCTCTCTCTCTCTCTCTCTCTCTCTCTCTCTCCTCCCTCACACCAGGCTTCTCAACACAATGAACAAGATGAAGAACTTTAAGCGGCGTTTCTCTCTATCTGTTCCCCGCACTGAAACCATTGAGGAGAATGAGTTCACAGAGCAGATAAACCAGCTTAACATCCGACATACTCAAGGTAAGAACCAGTCCCTGACTCAGCTTGGTCGCCCCTTGCTCTAAAATCACCAGATGACAATGGGCGGGGTTTGTCAAACGTTCAAATGCACTAAGAGTTGTGTCTGAGCACGGATCCACCTCATTGACGGCAGGCTGCTGGGCGAGTGCTGGCGCTTTGGCATGGGTGGTCAGATCAACATGAAATGAATTCTGTACTGGCCATATAAGAAGAATGTCTTTAGTGTTCAGCGTTTGATGAGGTCTTATTTGCGACAGCACGTCACATTTACTATGACATCAGGGATCTCTATCCCTGATGATGTCACGTGATGTCACGAGACCTATCTATGGGGATAATAAGTGACTGACTGACAGGAAATTGACGTTTTAATAGTAATTGCGACCTGCAGTCGCAATTACTGTCCACTGGCCTTCAACCAGTGACCCAGCTTTAGCAATGCAGCCTGGCACTGGCAGTGGCATCCAATTATATTGCAATGCTTGAGGGATTACTCCACCAGCACAAATGACAACCAAGTGGTAATGAAGAAAGTTTATTCCAAATCACACCGTGTAATTTGAATAGCCTCGTTGTCTTCATGTACTTACATAATTAAGCCTGATGTCAAGATATGTCATCTCTAACTACGTGTAGTCACACACTTTATCTCCCAGTACACTCCTATTACTGGTTCAGAGCAGCGGCGGTACATTTCTGCAGCTCATTAACAAGGCGAGGAAATGAGTCAGACAGACAGGGGTATCGCTGTGTGATCCTCAGGTGAGATTAGCTCCTTGTAACAGCAGACTTTGTATCAGCCTGGATTCTGCTGGTGGTTTTGTGTCTATTTCAGTCCGTGAGCAGCTGCATCAAACTCTCAAAGAAAATAAATGTCAATCAGCCTCAGTTCACTGAACACAATGAAGTCACTAGCGTTCCCTCAGGACTGCGCACACATACCTCGGCTTACAATACAAAACACACACATGGTAGGCACATGTAGGAGAAGAGTGTGCACGCATGCACGCACGCACGAAAGAGTCTGAACCCCTAATTGCTCCCGATGTGCAGGTTGGTGCCTTGCATGGCATTTCCGCTGGCATCAGTGTGTGAATGAATGTGTGTGTGTATGGGTGAATGTAATGCACAATCTCTGTAAACCGCCTTGGATAAAGGCGCTATATAAATGCACCATTTACCACACACACACACACACACACACACACACACACACACACACACACACACACACACAGATAAACAAGCTACTGTACTTCTTGGATATTAATCAATCAACTAACAACTTACGGTAAATCAGATAAGGTATCACAAATGTGGGAACAGAGTGGCATTCCGACACACCACCATTTCGACTATGTGGCTTCTGTGTGCACTGCGGCTAGCGTTAGGGTTAGGTTAGGTACAAGGTTAGTAATGCGTCGGAATAGCGCGCTTCAGGATTCCAGTGTATAAGTTATAACCCACAAATGCCAAGCACAACAAATCTGTGTATGCGTCCGTCCGTGCATGCGTGTGTCCTGGGAGCCCACCACCACTGTTGATTGATGAAGGTCATATAGGCTGAAACAAATTTTACAGATTTTATTTCCTTCATTTTTACAAGTGACCTTACAAGAGGGTGAGGTTGTGCAGGAATGATTTTTCTGTTTTGTATGCGTCTGTGGAGTTAACATTACTCTCATAGACCCCCAGGTGTGGTTATAAATATATCTTCTATATCTATAAATATGTCTTCCCTGTGTACTGTATATGTGTGCTCAATCGAAATACACCACTTTAGTGTCATCGTGAAATCATCCCCTCCATTATCATACAACAACAGCTATGGGCGAGGTGGGTGGTGCTAATGTGAAAACCAGGTATACTTAATGAACTGGTGGTTGTGGCCACATAAAAACATCATTTAACACTTCCTGTACACATTGTTTTGAAAAAAAATCTTCCTCCTATAGTATAGTAACTGATGATCATGTTTTAGGGGGGGTGGGGGGGGGGGGTAGTCTTGTCTCTAACACCTGCAGTAATCCTCTTATCCTCCATCTAGTCTCATTGTCATTAGCTTCATATTCATCCATCGTCTCCTCTTGTTGAGAACAAGATGGATGGATGTTGATAGTGGGGAGGAGAGAATTGTAGGCAGCTAGCTGCGAAACATACTGTATGGAAAACAGACGAGACTAGCAGCACAGACCTTATCACTTGGTATCTGGAAATAGATCTCACACCCAGTAGACGTTGCCAGTAGAGTCTCTCTCTCTCTCTCTCTCTCTCTCTCTCTCTCTCTCTCTCTCTCTCTCTCTCTCTCTCTCTGTGCACGTGTCGTGCATGCCTCTGTGAAGAACATAATGGGGATATTTTAGGATTAGGTGAGGTTCATGGCACTGGTTAGTAGGCTAGGAATTTAGCAAATGGGTTTAGGTTAAGTGTTATGAAGTATGGTAATTTTAAATCAACTAAGTATAGTAATTAGGGATGTCGCGATCAATTTTCTTTGCTCGCGATCCGATTCCGATAATTCGATTTTGAGTATCTGCCGATAGCGATTATTCCCGATATATATTTTTATAGAACACTTTATGCCATATCACAATAGTACAATATCCAAAATCACAGACAATCTCCAGACTAATATCATGATATGGATATAATATTGATACTATGATCCAATCACATTGTTTTTCTCAAGATCCGATTCCAATCATTTGTAAATGACTTGATCGGCCCCGATTGATCGGCCCCGATGACGTGATCGGATGGGGACAACCCTAATAGTAATATGACATACACACGATAACGGTTCTTAGGTGGCTAAAGAGTCCTGTCCACAACACACACACACACACACACACACACACACACACACACACACACACACACACACACACACACACACACGGTCATGTGCCTGTGCATGTGAGCACATGCAACTCAAATCTGCTTTCTCACCATAATTACCATCAGGAGATCAAAGAATGTGCCACAGCTGACGGCTGTGATATTCAAATGATGAATCCAACAAATCCTTTTATTCTGCTTCTCTCTCTGAGAGTGACCTACTGTACTAAATGCATTCAGCCAGTTTACAACTGGAGATGTCTACACCGGTCTCCCTCTGCCTGTGTTCTCCCAGCAATTTCTTTATTGTCTCTGACACCTGTGGATTTTTATAGCGTGCGTGCGTGTGTGCGTGCGTGCGTGCGTGCGTGTGTGCGTGCGTGCATGCGTACGTACGTGCGTGTGTGCGTTTGGGGGTATTCTAGAGTAAAGATATAGGGACCGACTGGGGAGGGTTAGTCACCATGGAAACCAGGCATTAACGAGCTCTTAGCTTTCTACATCAAACACCTCAGGGGGAATGAATGACCACACACACACACACACACACACACACACACACACACACACACACACACACACACACACACACACACACACATACACATATGCACATACATGCACACTACACACATGCAAGTACTGATAGGTACGTTGCTTGTTGGTAACGCTGACAGCACCCGTGACACTTCAAACTCACAATCACCATACCTGACCAGAATGGTGCACTCTATTGAGGATCAAACCATAACTGAAGCCACACACTAAACCACCACACAGTGCTCAGAAGGACATCAAACATGAACACTACACGAGGCATGTACAAAGGCCATCCCTGTTATCCTCTCCCTGTGCTCTCCCACTTGCTGCCTCCCAGCCTAAAGGGAAGCCCTGGCCCACATTGAAACACTGCCATGCTGTTATGTTAGTAAATTAATTGATCACAGCATCCATAACTAATCCTCATGTACAGAGTTTTGTGAGGCCAGGCTAAGGAGACCAAGCAGCTGAAAGCCATGCTCCTGATAGCTGTCATTACAGATGGGTTTGCTATGGTTTCCTCTTTTTTGTTGTTGGGGCATTATTTGCACAAATGTAGAATTTGTCTAGTGCATTTGCACTAGCCGTGTAAACCATTCGTTCTTTAGAACTATAGGGCGTCTTCTACTGAGGGGGAAATTACTCTAGTTGGATGTAAGACAATGAGAGACACTTTCACTGGTGATTCTTCTGCTGTAAGCCATTCTAGTTCAGAGGCTAACTTAGACCAGGCGTATGTCGTTTATCCGTTTGGTTCGTCTCTTATTGGCACACCGGTTGTGCAATTGCCTCCAAACTTTGCACAAATATAATGCATGCCATGGGAAATACAATAAACATTTCATGCTTGCAACTATCATATTTTCTGTGCTTTGTATTGTATTTGTATGCATCTACAATATTGCTTAACACCTTTGCCATGCGCCCCCCCGGGAATGCTCTTATGTGATAGGCTATGCGTCACACTTCCAGTTACAGTACATAGCACATACGTGGAGGACACGGACAGTCACGCTGTTCCAACGACGAAAACAACACAACGCAGCCGGACAGGACATCACTTTGAAATCAATTGGTACTTTGTAAAAAACAAATAATGGTGGACATGGACAATTGGCTATGCGCTCTCGCCGCTCTGTTCAAGGAACAATAACGAACAGATCAATCACGGACACAATTTCACCTTTTTAACCCGCTCTGTTGTCCAAACACACTGTAGGCTGTATGTTATATAAACACATCACTGTCTGCTGCACAAAAACATCACAGTCCTTTCAGACGCACAATTTGACACACATACGAGAATCAACGCTTGGTTTGAGCAGCAGCAACAGCTAATTATTTAATTTGCTTGCCTTACTTTCTAGTACTTTCAACTTTACTAAAGTTGCGCTGCTTATTTGATTACTTTAGCAGGAGCGTGTGTGTGTATGACTTTCAAAGTGACTGCTCCTCCCCAACCCCCATGTCTCTGTTGTGCCAGCCAGTACTAACAGTGTGTGTGTGTGTGTGTGTGTGTGTGTGTGTGTGTATGCTACCACGCGTGTCTCGCATTGAACCCACCACATAAGCATTTGTGTCTCACCAAACCTGCCCACAGCGGGATGTCTGCTCGCCAATGCATTTCAAATGCCCACAGGCACAGCGCAATAAACAAATGTGAAACTCTTGAGGCTTCTTCTCTTTTTTTATTGAGCAATGCCAGTATTTTAGCTACCTCACACACGTTGCTTTTGCTGCTACTACCTGGATGCATAGCGACAAATTACGTTCATTCATCAACATAGGCATATCTTTGTCATTGCCTTTGAATTTTGTGTCCCCCTGAAATCAAAATGTCTATACTGCACAAGATGTACACCCCCTGGACATGATGTACAATTATACAACAGGTCGTTTCGAGGAAGCAATCTGATTGGTTGAAAGAGCTTTCTAGCTGTGCTTAAACCACGATAATGGCACGGCTAATCAGAACAAAGAATTCAGCCGTGCTTTTCTTTCAGAGCGCAGCAGACTCGTTGGCTAGGCTAGCTAGTTTCTTGGGACATTTGTGGTCGTATCTGCCATTGAAAAAATAATATTTGTCGGCGATTATCTTAGTTTTAAGGGTAACTGTTGTATAATTGCAATATTACACTTCTTTATCGTCATTAATGCACACCTGTGATATTTTTGGTGCTAAGTGACAAGCAGGGATGCACTGGGTCCCATATTTCAGAGTCGTATGACCCGGCCGGGGATCAAACCCTCAGGGTGGACACTCTTTACCACAAGGCCACTGAGCTGGTCATATATTATAATGTTGCCACTAACATTATGCTTTTTACCACCACTGCTACGTGTAACAGATTGCTGCCAAGGGAACCTTTTTATGAGCCTACAGCAGGGGTGCCCACACTTTTTTGACTTGAGAGCTACTTTAAAAATGACCAACAAAACAAGATCTACCCACCAAAATATTATCCCATATCTGAAAAGTTAAAAAATGTACCTGAAGGGGCTTCTGAATAGCGGTGCTGGCGTTACATATAAGACCAACACACTCAGAATGAGATATAGAGGGGGAAATTGGAATTGGTACCGTTTTGTTTTGTTTGTGCGCAACACTCTTGAAAACAAAGCATTTCATTGTGGGTTTGAGCTGACAGGATGATTTGAAGTCACCTTAATTCAAGTGGCATATATTGTTTAGGGTCATGTCATGTGATCTACCGTACCTGCACACCCTTTGTGATCTACTGGTAGATCACAATCTACCTTTTGGGCACCCCTGGCCTACAGCATGACAATAATATACAATCTTGATTTATTTTTCCAAATTACATTACATTACTAATCTAATAACATATGTGATCTAATAACTAATAACTAATCTAATAAATGATATCTAATTTAGTAATTAGTTATTACTGCATATATACCACTCTCTATTCTCATCAACTCGCATGAATCATATATACCCACTACTCACAACACCGTGTTCACTACATGTACACAATTACCACATTTTTACACCAATAAATAGCACTAAATAGCAACAACAAAACTGTTAAAATAACTTTATTGACCTTTAGCCTAGACAAATATGCCATCCATGGATATGGATGGAATCAATTAAAACATAGCCAATTTATACAGCAACTACATCTCTAAAAAAAGAAAAACGTCATGTATACCTCCTATCGCACACATTATCTGTGTACTATTTGTCTCAATTAACTTTTTATTTCCCTTCTACTCTCATTCTACTGTACCTCTATCCTCTTTCTTCTCATGTAACAATTTCGACCCAGCTTCTTTAAGCTGTGACATTGCAAATATAACTGATTCAGATTCTACAGTTTAAAGCTCCCTTTCTTTTACTTGTCTCTAACTGTGGTTCCTCTGCGTACTGTATGTGTCCCCCATGCAGGCCTGACTCCAGACACACTGTGCCCTCCGTCTCAGGATGCTAGTCCAGTGAGCCCTGAACCAGCTGCCCCAGGGTCCCACTCCCCCTCTCTACACTTCCGCAGCAAGGCCCAGCATCGGCGCTTCTCCATGCAGGTTGTGTGTGTGTGTGTGTGTGTGTGTGTGTGTGTGTGTGTGTGTGTGTGTGTGTGTGTGTGTGTGTGTGTGTGTGTGTGTGGGGGGTGCGCGGGTGCGTGCGCGCAAATTCACTTGTATTGTGCATGCTCCATCTTTAGCATACGTTGATGTGAATTGAAGATCTACATGTTAATGAGCAAAGACAACACTCTGCAAAAGACAAAAGGGAAATTAAGAAATAATAATATTGAAGCGAGTTAGATTTGATCTTGAAAACCAACACAAAGAAAGGCAAATACATTGCCAGGTCACATCCACATGCATTAAAACAACAAGTCCTCCTCCTCCCAACTAACTAGGATGGCCTTTGTAGGAGCCATGAATCACCATCCTACAGTACCAGACACACCGAGAGTTAATTCACTGTTCCGCCTTTTCTATAAGTGTCCCTGTGGAAAGATCATGAATCACTTCTCTGTCTTTCTCATACTTCACAAGGCCCAAAGTCCAGACAGTTGAGTGTATCTTGTTGGAAATGTTATTTAGTCACTCTGGAAAAATGTGGTACTTTAAAAGACTGCAGATGCCACAACATAAAGTGCATATGGTGTCACGGCCTCCCATAAGGTATACCTCGACCACGCAGCCCACGCTTAATTGTAACCTGGCTAACGTTGTGTTGTTTTGTTTGTTGCACATGCTGTAGGATGTCAGTAAGCACATGCCCTTGGAGATGCCTCTTGGTCTGCCTCCAGAGTTCCTCAAGAAACTACAGCTAGAGAGTGAGGACTCTCCCCCCTGCAAACCTCTCAGCCGCATGTCTCGACGTGCCTCACTGGTCAGTGGCAATTATACAGTCAATATATGTACCGTAATTGTCCACATACAGAGGTGTAGTCATACACTAGGTTTACACTTTTTGACTGTTACAAAGCAGAGGCTAAATATAAATGGTTGGTTGCTGACTGGTGCCCTTAAACTTTGGAACAATGTAGAAATATAATTTACAAACACTGGCTTGGAAAAAAGATGAATGGATCTTGAATGTAGTTCTCTAAACCTGCATTTGACTTTTCTTGAGACCTTCTCACAAATATAAACTTTACAAGCCTATTTCCTGCCTTTTATTTACAACACATTTGTAGTTTAACAATATTGCTATGGAAATACATATGCTGATATTGCTATAGACATATTTCATTTTGTGTGAATGCATGACTGTGACAGACAAGAGAACCATAAGGCTGGATATGGCAGGAAGCTGATTGTTCTATTTATTTTCTCCTCAGTCTGACATAGGCTTTGGGAAATTGGAGACGTATGTAAAGCTGGGCAAACTGGGTGAGGTACGTGTCTCTCACATTGAGTATACAATACACAGATCCAGGCTGTCAGCCATCTGGAATGACAGAAACTGAATTACACATTGTAAAATGTCCTTGCTGTTGAGAGTGGTCTTTGTACAATGATTGCATCAAGTGGCCCAAGCACGGTGCTGTACAGTATCTACTGTAAGCATTAACCGTTGTAAGCAATGGCAATCCAGTGATGAGTGTCCATGTCACAACAGCAGGCCAGCAGTAACTTGGGGCCAGAAAGGAGCAGTGTAGTGATTGAATTGACCATTTCTACGCTCGTCTGTCCATTTAACTTTGACTTAGCAGGAGCAGTGTGAGTCTAGCCTGTCTGAGATGCTAAACACCTGATCAAATAACAACGCAGACAGCATCATGGCTTAAGGCTCTGTTCTGTTCTGTTTTTTATGGCCATACTGTATATTGAATATATAGTATACAAGGAGAGTATACTGTACAAGGAGAGTAATGTCAATAGAATATAGTATATTTAGTATTGACGTTATTCTCCTTGAATCAGTTCTGGTCACTTAGGTTGGTAAGATTGTTGAAACAGTCCACCTTAACTGGGCGGTACTCTAACTCTGCTCAGTCCTGCTGCTGTGAGAAGATTGGATGCAGACGTCTTCTCAAATCTCATCACACAGCTAGACGCCAGCTAAATGATCATAGATCTCTCCAGAGAGAATTAATGCAGTGGGGGTTTTTCATGACTTAAGAGTCTTAGCGATTAGTAACAGACGCTCTCTGCATTGGCCACAGTCACAAGGCACAGCATCAGCTATTGGGCATGGTGGTGGAATGGTGACTATGAATGAGCTAATTTTATATTCTACCAACATAGCTTGCGGCTTGTGGTTTTAGAAGCTCTACTTCTCCCTGTGTTACGCAGTAAAGCATTACATGGGAGGAGATAATGTTAATCTGATTACACATTGTAGATGGAACCAGTGTGTAGAAGGACACACTGTGTTCTTGTTGATCTATTTTTGCATTTTCTAAACAGCTCCCCAAGATGAGTTAAAATATGTATGAATCTTATTGTGATGCTGCTGGTAGGTTAAAGAATTAATATTGATCGTGAATGAAATGATCTGCCTCTTTAGTGTTTGGATTCTGGTGGCACGTACAGCAAGATGAAAAAAGATATATCATTTAATCAAATTAGTTTCAGCATTCCAGTGAAATGTGCTGCTAGTTATAAGGTCATTCAGAGTCTGTACTGTACTGATTTATAACTCAAATTATTGTTACCTTTCTAACACCTGTACCTCATAAGGCAAGGCACGTTAAATAAAAGGCAGTAGAGAAACTAGTTTTTAGCCTGGATGTAAAAGTATTCAGAGTTGCTGCAAGCCTCAAATCTTGTTTATTTACTTTGTAGACTGTCCCAGATAACCTGAGACTTCTTGAGGTTTCCTAGGGTAAAAGAGAGCAAGACGTGCATTAATTTTGCCCCTAAGTAAACAGGCTTGTAAAAAGGCCTGCTATGAACACGGTAACACCTAACAGTACACAGCTAATTATCGGGGGGAAAATGATTAAAATTGGCAACAGCAGCACTGTTATACTATGGAGTTGGAGTATAAATTAGACAATAGGAACTATTTCCTGTTTCTACCAGAGGACAAAGTGCTTGCTGGTTATGATGTCATACATTTATTGAAGCAGACATGCCTTGTGGCATATGAATGGTTTAACAAGAAGCCATGTCAACTCCTTTCACAACATGCAGTCAAAGATCATCAGAACGTGTCAACGTGACCCTGCATGGTTTTGTGTACATGCCCATGCATAATTATGTATTGTGTACACTACGCACGCATTGCATAATATGTTCGTGCGACGTGCATGTCTGTGTGTTGGTGTGTGTATGTTGTAGGGGACGTATGCCACAGTGTTCAAAGGGCGGAGCAAACTGACGGAGAACCTGGTGGCATTGAAGGAGATTCGTCTAGAACACGACGAGGGGGCACCCTGCACCGCTATCAGAGAGGGTACAAAACCACACACGCTATCCTCCGGTCTGGAGTGTATGAGAGTGATGACCTCCAGTGGTTGTAGTCCATAAGTGTTGTAGATCATTTCTTCTTCTCAATACTTCAATACTTGTAGTCATTGGGCCCTATCTTGCTCGCCGCCTTAACCCTTATCCCTAAACTTCTTTGCCATTTTTTGCAGTTTTTTAAAATGTTTTTTAATATTTCTTCCGTAGTATAATTCAAAAAGTGAAACTTTCTTATAGTCATTGCGCATAAAGTGAAGTATTTAAAACCTGTTTTTGTTTTTTCATCTTGATGATTATGGCATACAGCTCAAAATAGGCCATAATAAAAATCCAGAAAGTATGTTAATGTATGCAGTACAAGCTTTTTAAATATATAATTAAACATTGTATGCACGATGAATTGAGAATAATATATGAAAGTTTCACATTATATTACGGAAGAAAATAAACATTTGCACAATATTCAGATTTTTGAGAAGGAGCTGTAGGATGAGTTAGAGTAGGTAAGACCTATATACAGTATACACGCCCTTAGCTGGTCTAGGATGGAGTCCTGTCCCAACAGTGACTTCCTCCCGTGTCTCCTCTTCTTCACTGTGTCCTTGCCAATGTGTCCTCTGTATGTCTGTAGTGTCTCTACTGAAGAACCTGAAGCATGCAAACATTGTCACTCTCCACGACATCATTCACACAGAGCGTTCCCTCACTCTGGTCTTTGAGTATCTGGTGAGTAAGTCCACACACTGACAGGTAGAACATACATTTATTGTGTTACTTCAGTGGATTTGCTTCAGTGGAATACCTGACAGTTACACTATTTATATGTGTCTCTTTAGGACAGTGACCTCAAACAGTACTTGGACAACTGTGGAAATCTCATGAGCATGAACAACGTCAAGGTGAGCATAACATTTTTTAAACACTGTAAATGAGTCCGTTTGATGAGGGCTAGGTGCACAGAAAAATGACATACCAAAAGATCTCCATCGTTGCCAAAAGTTTATTTCATCAAAGGTTTCCAAAAATTAAATGCTTAAATTCAAGCATCCAGTGTGGACATTACCAGTCCCTATACACTGTCCTAGGGCAGAGCTTCCCGCATTGTGCCCCTCTTCCTCTCATGTCTCACCATGGACTGACTACATGAAGTCCAACTCAGGCCTCTCACTAGTGGCCCATACCATCTGTCTAGAGACAGGTTTCCCCCAAACATTCACATACACAACTAGTGAACATGTAACCCAGAAAACATTTCAAACATTTACAGTATACTTGTCAATCCTAAAATAATTAACAAACCAGGTTTTAAGCAACCCGTCCCGTTGTAACCATACTAAATAGTATGTATTACCAGACCCATGCACCCCTGCAACATGGTGCAACCCAATTGAATCCTCCACCTATAAAAGGAGCAGTGGATTCAGTAGTGACTCTTTTGTGAAATTTTGACCAGGAAATGAGGATGGTGTGAGTAGTGGGTGTTTGAGTTATCATTACTATGTTGTCAAACTGTTGGACTTTGAAAGGAATAAAAGTATGTTTAACCAACCAACTGTCTCTGTCCAAATGATGAAATGAAATGAATATATGCATATAAAACGGTAGAAGTCAAGGTCAACTGATTGCTAACTTAGCCGGCATAGTTAAACAGCAAACTGTTGGATAATGACTGAATACCGACAGGTGGGAATACTGAGTATGAAATGAGGTTATGCCAAACAGAAAATGAAAACCAAACAAACATGTGTGGCTCAAGAGGAAAAGTGAGAAAGCATTCTGTCTTTATCACAAACACCCAGTACATTTTATTTATGAAATGAGCAGCGCAAATGGAAGTCTGCTAAGGTTCATTCCTGCCCATCAGCGTGGATACTGGGGTTCAAATCCTCCTTGTTGCATCCAACAATTCCTTGACAACAACCTTAAATTTAATAAACAGATCAGCTCCGTGGTCAAAACTAGTTTTTATCAACTTAGGTTCGTGGCCAGGATCAAGGGCTACCTTTCCCAACCTGACCTTCAGAGAGTCATCCACGCCTTTATCTCATCGCGGCTCGATTATTGCAATGCGCTATATGTAGACATGGACCAGTCCACCCTCAGACGTCTGCAACTTGTTCAAAACTGGTACGAGGAAGCGTATCACTCCCGTCCTTGGTTCCCTCTATCGGTACTCATGGACCCTTACACCCCAGCCAGGGCCCTGAGGTCAGCTGACCAGCGGCTCCTGACTGTGCCCAATTCCAATTACAGGTCCAGAGGTGACCGTGCCTTTTCAGTGGCCGGCCCCAAACTCTGGAACTGTCTGCCCCTACATATCAAGTCTGCCCACTCCTTAGAGGCCTTTAAGTCTTTACTTAAAACCCATCTCTTCTCCCTGGCTTTCAATGTTTGACCTAATTAACCTGTGTACTATTTGTGTTGCTTTGATTTTGTTTTACTATGCTACTTGTGTTTGCCTCATGATTGTGTACAGCACTTTGGTTGACCTTCTGGTCTCTGTAAATGTGCTCTAGAAATAAAGTTTGATTTGATTTGGTTACTTTTACACCACTGCTTTTCTCTGTAGATCTTTATGTTCCAGCTGCTGCGAGGTCTGTCCTACTGTCACAAGAGAAAGATTCTGCACAGAGACCTCAAGCCACAAAATCTCCTCATCAACGAGAAGGGAGAGCTCAAATTGGCCGACTTTGGTAGGGAACTATGCACACACATGTGCATGCTCGCATCATACACTCGGGTAGCTCTCCACCAAACAGATTACTTCAGACTACTACAGACAGGCAGTCGGGTCCTACGTCGGATGATGTCTGATTTTCAGGTGTCCAAAAGGGCAGAGGTTCTGCTCTGGCATCCAGGGAGTGTGTGTGCACAGTTTCACATCGACCACACCGGAGATTCGCTGGTCGCAGCCACTACTCCTCCCACAGTTTTGGCATCATACACATGAGTATATATGTCAAATAGACTGGCCTCATTGGAATGTGTGCTTATATAAGGTCATATCAAATACCGTAGTTTACTTTATATAAATGTATTAGTGGATTAATTAATTTGTCCCAACAGTAGTACTTGTTCAATGTAAACTAATACGTTCCTATTTATCACAAGTTTTAAAGAAGAAAATTATACTAGTGACTTTTTTATTTGTTCATTCATTTTTTGTAAAGGCTAGTCTTTAAGCATCACAGAGGCATATCAGAGTATGTTATTTCAGTAGTGATGTTTTGTGTCGTCCAGGTCTGGCACGGGCCAAGTCAGTCCCCACTAAGACCTACTCCAACGAGGTGGTGACTCTGTGGTACCGCCCACCTGATGTGCTGCTCGGCTCTACAGAATACTCCACACCCATTGACATGTGGTGAGTGTATACTGTACTGTAGTGACTACAGTAGACTACAATGTAGTCTATGACCTATGGACAGTTCAAGAATGATAGGCCAAAATATAAAGTGGACGTTTATAGTCCCACCTTCCTCTTCATCATAGTCCTGGACTATGATGAAGAGGGCCATCAGTGGACGAGAGCAGGATCTTGTGTCAGGATCGAGGGCTCGTCTGAGGACGACCTAGAGAGAAATGAGGCTGATCACACCCGTGTGAAGTGAGAGGCGCTAATATATAAAAGTCTAACTCATGTTGATTAGGTGATGTAATGGTGATGTGAAAC
Organism: Protomyctophum bolini; assembly: GCF_963924005.1. Lineage (NCBI taxonomy): Eukaryota > Metazoa > Chordata > Actinopteri > Myctophiformes > Myctophidae > Protomyctophum > Protomyctophum bolini. The sequence continues at coordinate 13,978,069 of NC_137863.1, read as the reverse complement.
AAACGTTGCCAACACAAACATTAAACGCCATTAACAATAAAGAGACAATATGTGACATAATGAGGCACATTATGGCGTAAACTTTCCCTTCATTGTCAATGGCGTTTACAAAACAAACATTGAACTAAAGACAAACATTAAACCTTTGTATAGGAGGGGCTGGGGCCCCTCAAAAATCACACTCATGTGAAGAGACTCAGGGGCGCTCTTATCATCATACATCATCATATATCACATGTACATGTACATCACACTGTACATGTACATCAGCTGATTGGCTGAGCACATTCCGTGCTCATATACACAAACATACAAACAAAGCAAATATTCATGCACAATATATCTGATCTGTTCAATCTGATTAGCTGGAGAGAGGCAATCCCACAAACACCCTGCAGGCAAACCAGGGGTGAAAACATGATCTCTGGCCCTGCCTTCGGCCTAGCAGAGATAACAGTATAACTATGGTTGGAGGTGGTCTTCCATTTCAGACATGACCATGCTGTTGGGTAGGACACATACTGGATGACAAGTAGCCCTGCCTGAAGCTCATAAGCACACTGTCTCCGTGGGGAGGTATTCCCTCTTGGATTTCTTTAACCATTATTTGCCCAGGAGAGGTTGGTTGAGCGCTCCTTTTCAGCAGCGCCATGCTTCATATTCACACACACAACATTTAAAACCTATAGGAGTCGCCCAGTACAATTTCACGGGACCGTGCTCACATAAATAAATACGCTTGCGTTGTCGCCCCTCAACTTCTCCACTCGTACAGAAAACAATCGCAGGTCTCATTGAAAATGAATTACTTGTTATATTTAGTAAGTGTGACCCAAGTGCACAGCAAGAGAGGAGGCGTTGTTCAGGTTTAGTTCAGGTTTATTCACAAAAGGTTTGTATGGAAGGGAGTGGGGGTAGTAGTAGAACGGTGGCTCTCCAGGTTGGCCAAACTCAGCGTGGGATTCCAAACACTGAGGAGGAGAAGGAGAGGAGGCGTCAGTCTTCAGATAAACAACAACAAGGCAGGAGTTGAAACCGTGTAAAGTTGCACGGCTGGGAAATAGCTAAGTAAGGCTAAAACAGTAACTATAGCTCTAACTCAGTTTAACAACACCTAAAGGCTTGAGCTGTACTTTACCATACATGTAGACATGTGAAGCTCTGGCATGGAATGAAGGGCAGACTGGGTTCTTGTAGAGGCAGTGCTTGATTGCAGGATGGAAGACAGGTGCAGAGGATTGGTGCAGGAGAGCAGGTGTGCTGAGTAGAGCCATGGAGTAGTCAGTGAGGGGGGAGTGGCTAAGCAGTGCTTGCATGTGGAGGTGAGGAGGAGTGAGCCGTAACAGTACCCCCCCTCCGAGGGGCGCCTCCTGGCGACCTCCCGGGGGCGTCGGGGTTGGCCCTGTAGAAGTCCCGAAGGAGAGAGGGATCCATGATGAGCTTTCTGGAGATCCAACTGCGTTCCTCGGGGCCGTAACCCTCCCAGTCCGCCAGAAACTGGAAACCTCGACCTCTGCGCCGAACCTTCAGTAGCCGCCGAACTGTCCACTGGGGATGCCCGTCGACCATCTGAGGCGGCGGAGGGGCAGGGGCAGAGGGCATGAGAGGGCTCGAGGACACAGGCTTGATCTTGGACACGTGAAACACGGGATGTACACGCAGAGAGGCCGGGAGCTTGAGACGCACAGCCGCCGGACTCAGGACGTGGTCAATCTCGAAGGGACCGACAAACCGGGGAGCCAACTTCTTGGAAGGCACCTGGAGCGGTAGATCGGCAGAGGATAGGTACACACGTTGCCCAGCCTGGTACACCGGAGCAGGAGTGCGGCGACGGTTGGCCCCACGGCAGGAACGCTCGTTGGAGCGAAGCAGGGCGGCGCGGACTTTCTTCCACACGCGCCGACACCGACGGAAGTGGGCCTGGACAGAGGGGACAGAGGCCTCCGACTCCTGGAGAGAGAACAACGGGGGTTGGTAACCCAGAGAGGCTTCGAAAGGGGACCTGCCAGTGGCGGCGCAGGTAAGGGCATTGAGTGAGTATTCCACCCAGGGTAGATCCGTGCTCCAGGAGGTGGGGTGGAGAGCAGAGATACAGCGGAGGGCCGACTCCAAGCTCTGGTTGGTCCTCTCAGCCTGGCCATTGGATTGTGGGTGGTATCCCGAGGAGAGACTAACGGTGGCGCCGATCTCCTTACAGAAGGCCCGCCAGACCTGGGACGTGAACTGCGGGCCCCTGTCAGAGACAATGTCACTGGGAAGCCCATGAAGACGGTAGACATGCTGGGTGAGGAGTGCGGCCGTCTCCGCAGAGGATGGGAGCTTAGGGAGCGCCACTAGGTGCACCGCCTTGGAAAACCGGTCCACCACAGTGAGGATGACGGTGTTCCCATTAGAAGGGGGAAAACCGGTCACAAAGTCCAAGCCAATGTGAGACCAAGGGCGGGTGGGCACAGGGAGTGGGCGAAGAAGGCCAGCCGGTGGCCGGTGTGACGCCTTGGCACGGGAACAGGTGGCGCAGGCAGCGACAAACTCCCGGACGTCAGTCCTCATTGACGGCCACCAAAACCTCCGGCTCAGGAAGGAGAGGGTGCGCTGATACCCGGGATGGCAAGCAAACTGGCTGGAATGGCCCCACTGCAGCACTCGGGAACGCACCGAATCAGGCACGAAGAGCCGGTGACGAGGACCATCGTCTGGGCCCGGCTCAGCTTGTTGGGCCTGTTTGACCTCAGCCTCAATGTTCATGGTGACCGCTCCTACGATACAAGCAGCCGGAACAATGGGTTCAGGCTCGGCTGAGGATTTCTCCGGGGCATGTTGTCGGGACAAGGAATCCGCCTTGGTGTTACTGGAGCCAGGCCTGTAGGTGATGGTGTAGCTGAACCTATCCAGGAACTGTGCCCACCGTGCCTGGCGAGAGTTGAGACGCTTGGCCTCCCGGATGAAGGTCAGGTTCTTATGGTCGGACCAGACCACCGTGGGCTCTTCAGCACCCTCCAGCCAGTGGCGCCACTCCTCAAAGGCTGCCACCACAGCTAGCAGCTCCCTATTCCCAATATCGTAGTTCTCCTCGGCTGGGCCAAACCGGCGGGAGAGAAAGGCACAGGGGTGTAGCTTCTGGTCCTTTACAGACCGCTGGGATAAGACAGCCCCTAGACCGATGTCAGAAGCATCTACCTCCACTATGAATGGCCTGGAGGGGTCTGGATGGAGAAGGACAGGGGCTGTGGTGAAGTGCTCCTTGAGGGTAGCAAAAGCGGCACCGGCAGCAGGCGTCCAGACGTAAGGACGCAGAGTGGAGGTGAGTCGAGTAAGAGGGGCAGCTATGCGGCTGTAGTTCCGAATGAAACGGCGGTAGAAATTAGCAAACCCTAGGAAACCTTGGAGCTGTCTGCGGGTCGTGGGTTGCGGCCAGTCGACGACGGCTTGGACCTTGTGGGGGTCAGGACGGATACAGCCATCCTCCACAATGAGTCCAAGGAACTCCACCGAAGGCGAGTGAAAGACACATTTCTCAGCCTTAACGTACAGACGATTCTCCAAGAGACGCTGGATGACCATACGGACATGCTGGATATGTTCCTCAATGCCCCGGGAGAATATCAGGATGTCATCAAGGTAAAGGACCACAAATACCTCTAGCATGTCCCGGAGCATGTCGTTCATGAGAGCCTGAAAGACTGAGGGGGCATTTGTGAGACCGAAGGGCATGACCAGGTATTCGTAGTGTCCACGGGGTGTCTTGAAAGCGGTCTTCCATTCATCCCCTTTACGGATACGCACAAGGTGGTATGCGTTCCTGAGATCCAACTTGGTGAAGATGGTAGCACCGACAAGGGGTTCAAAGTTGGAGCTCATGAGGGGGAGAGGATATTTGTTCTTGATGGTGATGTTGTTGAGCTGCCTGTAGTCTATGCACGGCCTCAGATCCCCACCCTTCTTCTTGACGAAGAAAAAGCCCGCTGCCACCGGGGATGTGGATGGACGTATAAGACCCTCAGCCAGACAGCCATTAATGTAACTGTCCATAGCTGCCTTCTCAGGTAGTGAGAGGTTGTAGAGGCGACTGGCTGGAAGCGGAGCGTCAGGATGGAGCTCGATGGCACAGTCGTAGGGTCGGTGAGGAGGAAGAGTGCACGCTCGCTCCTTACTGAATGCCTCACCCAGGTCGTGGTACTCAGGAGGGACCTTGGAAAGATCAGGAGGGGCAAGACTGGGTCGTTCAGGCAGAGAAGGCTTCTGGGCAGACCGAAGGCAGCGGGCGTGGCAGGGAATGCTCCAGCTGAGAATGCGGCCCGAACTCCAACAGACGTGAGGGTTGTGGAGCTCCAGCCAAGGTCTGCCTAGGATGAAAGGTGTGTCAGGAGAGTCGATGACGTAGGGGCGGATGCTCTCTACGTGATTTCCTGAGACAGTGAGGGTGAAAGCCCCGCATTGGTGTGTGACAGGACCCATGGGGTGGCCATCCAAAGCGAAAGCAGAGAGGGACTTCTCCAGAGGCACAATGGGGAGTCCTACCTCCTGGGCGTAACGTTGGTCCACGAAGCTCTCATCAGCACCAGAGTCTATCAGGGCAGGAACGGTGAGTGTGTGCCCCGACCAGGCAAGAGTGACAATGAACCTGGACTTGCTGGAGCGGGACAGGGGGTCGGACAAGCGGCTCACTCGGAACCCCCGAGCGGGTGAGCCCTGTCTTTTGGCAGTCGGCCTGAGGAGGCTCTGGAATGCAGGATGGGGCAAGAGTCCACAGAGTGTGCTGAACCTGCACAATACATGCAGAGCCCCCGTAATCTTCGGTGGTCACGTTCAGCAGAGGTTAAGCGGGCTCGGCCCAACTGCATAGGCTCCTCACCGGCGGAGGTAGCGAGATCAGGAAGGAGAGCAGGCCGGCTAAGGCTGGCTGATGGCGAGGAAGACGGCCCAGCAGCAGGACGAGACTGGTGAGCCTTCTCACGTTTGCGTTCCCGGTGACGCTCATCAAGGGAAATAGAGAGGGAGATGAGTTGGTTCAACGTGCAGGGCTTCTCTCTCCCAGACAAGGCATCCTTCACGGGCTCTGACAAGCCCCGCCGGAAAGTACTGAACAAAGCAGGCTCGTTCCACTGGCAACGAGCTGCAAGGATACGAAACTCTGTGGCATACTCCGCCACAGAGCTAGAACCCTGCTGGAGGGTGGAAAGGACTGAGTCTGCATCCTGCCCATGGACATCATGATCGAAAACGGTCCTGAACTCCTCAGAAAATGCAGCATAGTCATGCATGTAATGTGCCGAGCCTTCACGACTAGCCATAACCCACCGGCGAGCCTGACCGGTGGTGAGATTTGCTATGTAGGCTATGCGGGCGGCGGCAGTAGAATACATGCTCGGTTGAAGTGCAAAAACATACTCACACTGCATGAGGAATTCACGGCAGTGGGCGAAAGACCCGTCATAGAGAGCCGGTGCCACCAGATGGGGCTCTCGAGTGGGTGGCACGAGGGCCGGGTCTGGAGCAGGCCCAGACTGGGCAGAAGCGGGCACGGGGGGAGCCGTGGGTGGAAGGAGTCGAGCACTGAGTGCAGCAACCTGGTCAGCGAGATTCTGGACCACGGCAGAGAGCTGGTCCACCTGGGCTTGCTGTTGGTTGGCCTGGGACTGTTGAAGAGCTGTAACCCCTTGGAGATCCTCTTTGATACTTATGACAGCATTAGAAGCCTCCGTTAATAGGCGAGAATGTTCATTCAAAACTTGTCCCTGGACCTGAAATGATTTCTCCATGCTGGCTGGGTCCCGATGGCCAGAGCTTACTGTTATATTTAGTAAGTGTGACCCAAGTGCACAGCAAGAGAGGAGGCGTTGTTCAGGTTTAGTTCAGGTTTATTCACAAAAGGTTTGTATGGAAGGGAGTGGGGGTAGTAGTAGAACGGTGGCTCTCCAGGTTGGCCAAACTCAGCGTGGGATTCCAAACACTGAGGAGGAGAAGGAGAGGAGGCGTCAGTCTTCAGATAAACAACAACAAGGCAGGAGTTGAAACCGTGTAAAGTTGCACGGCTGGGAAATAGCTAAGTAAGGCTAAAACAGTAACTATAGCTCTAACTCAGTTTAACAACACCTAAAGGCTTGAGCTGTACTTTACCATACATGTAGACATGTGAAGCTCTGGCATGGAATGAAGGGCAGACTGGGTTCTTGTAGAGGCAGTGCTTGATTGCAGGATGGAAGACAGGTGCAGAGGATTGGTGCAGGAGAGCAGGTGTGCTGAGTAGAGCCATGGAGTAGTCAGTGAGGGGGGAGTGGCTAAGCAGTGCTTGCATGTGGAGGTGAGGAGGAGTGAGCCGTAACATTACTAGGCTGCTCATCTGCACGGACCTTTATACTGTTGGCCATTGGCACTTCCGTTATGTTGGGGGATGGGTAAGTGGAGTGGTTTCCATTCACTACGATTTTTCCTGAGATCTGGGGGATCGAAGCGGGAACGTTTCGGTCTTGGGGCACGTTAACGACTTTAGGGCACTGCTGGATGTGCGGCAGACATTTGGTTGCCTACAAAGGACACCCATGTATGAAACTTGGGTATTACAATTGCAAATATAGCTCGCTCTGTCGAGAGATGACATGAAAAACGTGTACGAGTGTAAAATATAATGAAGATGCTTGAGGGTGATGCAGATTTTCATAGAAAACACGCACAGATACACAGGAACATACAGTATCTATTTATAATGCGTCAGGTTATTCGCAGTGAGCGAGCTTGTCAATTATTATGCAGCAGAAGGCTGTATGCACATACTGTACTGTACGTATTTTGCTCATTAGCAATTGTGCCTTGGTGAGAAAACTTGGAACTCTCTAATTAGCACCATTTAATGTGGCTGCTCCGGTAACACAGTGGCAACCTTTTTTTCTATCTGATCATCTCTTTCATATGTAGATGTGATACAGGGAACAAAACGCCCAGTTCTGCTTTTTATGAGCACTTAGAAGGTGTGTGTGTGTGTGTGTGTGTGTGTGTGTGTGTGTGTGTGTGTGTGTGTGTGTGTGTGTGTGTGTGTGTGTGTGTGTGTGTGTGTGTGTGTGTGTGTGTGTGTGTGTGTGTGTGTGTGTGTGTGTGTGTGTGTGTGTGTGCTGAATAGGATTTATGTAGGGCCTCTATGCTGTTTATCATTGAAATGATCTTAGCATAAACCTTCTTCCAGGGGTGTTGGGTGTATACTGTTTGAGATGGCAACAGGACGTCCCATGTTCCCTGGCGCCACTGTGAAGGAAGAGCTACACCTGGTCTTTAGACTCATGGGTAAGGGTCCACCATCCAGGACATACTGTAGGCCTGTCCTTTAGACTCATGGGTAAGGGTCCACCATCCAGGACATACTGTAGGCCTGTCCTTTAGACTCATGGGTAAGGGTCCACCATCCAGGACATACTGTAGGCCTGTCCTTTAGACTCATGGGTAAGGGTCCACCATCCAGGACATACTGTAGGCCTGTCCTTTAGACTCATGGGTAAGGGTCCACCATCCAGGACATACTGTAGGCCTGTCCTTTAGACTCATGGGTAAGGGTGAGTCCTTTAGACTCATGGGTAAGGGTGAGTCCTTTAGACTCATGGGTATTAAGGGTGAGTCCTTTAGACTCATGGGTATTAAGGGTGAGTCCTTTAGACTCATGGGTAAGGGTGAGTCCTTTAGACTCATGGGTAAGGGTGAGTCCTTTAGACTCATGGGTAAGGGTGAGTCCTTTAGACTCATGGGTATTAAGTCACAATTAGGGATGTCCCGATCACATTTTTTTTTGCTCCCGATCCGATAATTTGATTTTGTGTATCTGCCGATACCGATTTTCCCAGATATTTATATTTTTATAGAACATTTATGCCATATCACAATAGTACAATATCCTAAATCACAGACAATATCCAGTCTAATATCATGATATGGATATAATATTGATTCTAGGGATGTCCCGATCATGTTTATTTGCTCCCGATCCGATTCCGATCATTTGAAAATGACATGATTTCCGACCATGTGATCGTATCGGGACAAACCTAGTCATAATTTCATAATCGCCTAATGGCAATTATTTGAGATAATCACACAAATGTTGTGCAATCCTCACAGCTCGCAGCTTGTAGCTTATAGATCAGATCGACTATTTTATCTAATTGTATTGGCTTCGTATCATAGCTGAGTTAGTCATATTAGAACAGCATATGTTATATTTCATTCTTCCTTCTCTGTGTTTCAGGGACTCCGACAGAGGACACTTGGTCAGGCATCAGCAATAATGAAGAGTTCAAGTCTTATCTGTTCCCACTGTACAGATCTCAAGCACTCATCAATCATGTGCCCAGGTAACCGACCCCTGATTTATACTTTGTTACGTGTAGTGTCACGCACAGAAAATAGCAGATCTACAAGCTCATATTAACAATATTTATATTCTAAAATTGGCCTCTTTTCTTTCATTTGCCAGTAACAGTAAGAAAAGCCCAGTGTCCAGTTAAAATGATTTAGATATAATCATCTGGAGCATTAAAAATATAACGTTGTGCAGATTATCCAGTCACTTTAGTTCATAATGTTCATCTGTCTGCCAGTCTGCCACCCTTCCCGTCCATCCGTCCATCTGTCTGTCTGTCTGTCTGTCTGTCTGTCTGTCTGTCTGTCTGTCTGCCGTTTTTGTCTCCAACAACATATTCTTAAACTGCTGGCTGTAGTACTAGTTACCATATCCTGGCATGAGTAGAATAATATCACTGAGAGCTGTTTTTGCTTCTATTTTCACTGCCAAATTCGGCTGGTTTCCAGGCTAGAATTAGCATAGAATTAGCTGTGTAGCTTCATGCTCGCCACTCGCCAGTTTCTGGCTCCTACTGATTTTGGAGACCCAGAGGCCTGTTCCCTAGCGCCTCCCTTTGGCCATTTCACTTGTGCACAAAATATCAAAAAAGCTAAATAACCATAAAACAAAACTTCATTCATGCACCCTGGAGAATTAAACCTACTGACTTTGGTGATCCGATGTATTTTCTACTAGCACTAGATAGAAAACAATTGAACTATATTATTATACATTTTTTGTTTTATGAGACTTTGGGCTGTATTTTGCGTGTCTTAAGTACCAGGTCTTATTCCCTAACTTGAGTAAACTAAAGACCTGGAGGCGTGGTCAATGCTCTTTGGCCACTCAGAATAGCCAAATGGCATTGACCACGCCTCCAGGTCTTTAGTTTACTCAAGTTAGGGAATAAGACCTGGTACTTAAGACACGCAAAATACAGCCCTTTGTTTTGTTTCACTTTAAAGCATTAAATATCCCCTGCTCAGGGCACTAGAATGGCAGTGTGATTTATTTTTAACATATTTATCAGCTGAATAATTTAGCTCATTCTAAGATATGTCTTGTGCGACCTCATAATACAACCTAAATCCACCAATTTTGTCACCAACAGGTTGGACACAGAGGGAATCGAACTATTGTCAGCCCTGCTTAGGGTAAGAGACAAGGAATCAGCACAGCAGCATGTGAATCACTGCTGTTTTATAAATGCTATAAGCTGTTGTGTTGTGATTGCAGTATGACAGCAGGTGTAGAAGCACTGCTGAAACAGCTCTCCGACACTCCTACTTCCTGAACCTCGGAGAGAGCATTCATAGTCTGGCAGACAGTAAGTGACACGCACGCACGCACACAAACACACACACACACACACACACACACACACACACACACACACACACACACACACACACACACACACACACACACACACAAGACAATGCAAGCTGAAGCAGTAATAAGCAGTAAAGTCATAATGATCTGTATTCTCCTTCTACAGCTGCCTCTGTGTTCTCTCTTCGAGAGATTCAACTCCAGAAAGACCCGGGACACCGCAGCTCTTTGTTCCATCCACCAGGTACAAAGCACGCATTCTCCAAACATAACAGAAAGTGGTCAAAATTGTTTAAAATGTTATTGTTAGTGTTAAAAGTGTTGATAGTGATAAAGTATTAGTGTTCAACGTGTTAAACATGTTAAAGTATTAGTGTTAAAAGTCTTAAAATATTATCAGTGTTAAACGTAAAAGGTGTGAAATTGGTGGTCATTATGGTAAAACAGTGGTTCATATGGCAGAACAATGAGGAATATCTTTTGAGAGATCATTTTACACTTGAAAAATATCTAGCCTACATCAACATGTTGAGAGTTTGTAGATTGGCTATTTTCACAATTTTAAAATGTTTATCAAACAAGATTAGGCATAAGGGATAAGGCAAGATAGGTCCCTAGGTAGAAAACACAGCTATTATTATGACAGACATATTGTATTATATCTTATTATGGTATATTTTATGAAAGCATTCACCCTTCTCTGTCTCAGGTCGAGGAAAAAACAGAAGACAAAGTATCTTCTAGAGGAGTGGAGAGAGAGGTTGATGAAGAGAACTCCCGGTGGAGCGCAGAGCGTGGCCAATGAGACTCGCTCAACAGACAATTTTATCCTTGCACTCGCACACTCGTGTGTCTGTGCATGCACAAAATGTGCATGCATGAACCCACATACATACGTTTCCATGGTAACAGAACATGGTGACATGTAGGGTGTTTCTGAGGAAGAACTTGCACTGCACTTCAGATATTTCTCAGCTGAGCACGCACACACGCACAAACAAACACACGCACGCACACACGCACACACACACACACACACACACACACACACACACACACACACACACACACACACACACACACACACACACAAGCTACTGTACAGTACAATAAAAAGACACATAGTGCCAAGCTAGTAGTCACAGTCACAATTATTATCTTCCTGCCTCAGTTAGACAGTGAATTGGTACAACTCTAGTACCTCGTTACTATATAGACAGGCCTAAAGGGACAGTGCATTGCTTTCCCACAACTACTGATGTAAGAACTGTTCTGCTACTTTCACACTGTATACACCCACTCTCTGCAATACACCTAATTCTACCTATCACACCCACAACAACCATTCTGAGCTGACTTTCCTTAACTGCACTGTACTGTTACAGACGTACTACAATAAATAGTAGCAGCACTAGGGCTGGGCTGGGCTAGGCAATTTGACTACATACATATAATATTGTATTGTGATAATAATTTGAATTGTCTTTTTAATAATAATATTTAAAAGAGATATCATAATAGCCTAATACAGCAGATTTACAAGCTTGAGCTTGCATGTAGATCTGCTATTTCCACTACTCTGGAAAGTATCGAATTAGGCTTAAGTGATTAAAACCACAAATGATAATGTTACAATATCCATGCCAGGCGTTAATCTATTCACAATATCTATATAATATTGATATATTGCCCAACCCTAAGCAGCAGACTCCCATACCTCTGCTACGCCACCCCAATGAGAAACAATGAGCTTACCAAAAACAGAAGACGAGAAAATCAAACTCCAAATTGAATCAAAGCCCTCGGTGTGTAAGAAAAACCTGCCTTGCTACAGTGACCCAGTGTTTCAACTTGACTTGGGGTCTTCGTTAACTGTCGTTAACTTTTAACGACATTGTCCACTGAGTTTTTCAAGTTGCCTTAGTGAAATGTGCATGATACAGTATGTTGGCTTGCTAAGAATCTTTGATATCTAGAGTCGAGATCTAGTGGTAGCCTTTGTGTTAGGGGTTCATTTGTAAGTGTTTGTATTTCTCAGTTTCCTATTTGCACAAACCAGAAGTGTCCTCTGAAGCCTGCTTCCTTTTCCTTCGCCTCGCTCCTTACTTTAGCTTGATTATGAAACGTACCCTAATACTGTATCTTACCAAAGACCTTCTCCCCTCTAATCTTTACATATCGTTGCTGTCGGGCCAAAACTGTTCACTTCCAAAACCATTACTTTTACATTTAAATGGCCATCATATCGGTATAGGCAATATCAAGTTAAAATATCACACCTGTGTGAAGTGAGTGGTGCTTTACCAACCCTTATCATCTTACATCATCGCAATATCCTAACATAACATCAGGGACGAATAGTTTTCATAATCCTCATGGGAGCCCTGGCCCCCCGGCCCCCACAGACTCGTCACTGCATAACATCATACTGTGTGCCGATTTGCTCAGTGACAGACAAAACAAACATTAAACTCTGTCCATTGTCAATGGCGTTTTTAATGTTTGTCTAGGAAAGACATTAAACATTAAACCTGTATATAGGATGGGCTAGAGCCCCTCAAAAATAAATATTGCTATTAATAATAATATCATACTAAAATTCAGCGAATGTCTGTCTGTCTGTCTTTCTGAATGTCCCTGACAGCGCTTTATCTCAACATTGGCTGGCTCAATCACTCCCACTTTTCACACAGGCATGGACCATAATTATATGGAGGTCTTAATGGAGCCCTTTTTCCAATTTGACACATTAATGATTTATAATGAATTTATTAGTGGATTAAAAAATGCAAAAATGGGTATTGTACTGTCAATATGACATGAATATGAATGAAAAGTAGCGGTCCATGTGTGGACAGGCTACCTGTCGCCGTTGTGCATGGTGAGATGTGTGCAAACAGTGTAGTTTATCAGGAGAAGAATACCAAAGGATGCAAGATTTATTACTGAATTAAAAACGCTCCGGGCGCAGTACCCCCCCCACGGCCACAAGAGGGGGGCAAATATCTCACAACGGGTAAGGGCTAGTATATATAATTGTAGCCCTTTGAATGTGAAGCTGAACAAGCTTTTGTGGTGATGAAGGCTGTTGGTCAACAAGCTGGAAAAACTAAAAACACCACAAGCTGTTTAAACTAATACATCAGTAATACTTTTTTGAAGTCTGAAACAGATTCTGCACCCAGAATCACAGTTACTGCATCGCAGGTAAACCCCACTGGAAATTAGTATTGGTATTGGTTAATTTGACCCAACAATTAACCGGTAATCAGATATCAGCCAAAATGTCAATATAGGGGCAGGTCATGAAACTCAAAATATCTTTCAAAAATATTATAGTATAAAATAGGGTATATGTTGATGAAGAAACATAAAACGTGTAAATATGGAAATACAAGATTTTTGCACGACGGCAACGATAATAATAGACGATAAAGTTATTGAAATAATGTCAGACAATAACTTTCTATAGTGTCAAATATATTCAGTAATTTCACATAATACACCTTCATCTTGCACTGCTAAACCTTTTTGCCAAACCAGCTCATGGCAGGGAGTTGGCTGTGTTAAATTCTTATACAAATATGTTGCAAGTACATACACTAGCCCACTAGTCATGCTCATTACCTAGGTCCTAGATGAAGAAACCTTTTTCATTTTTGCAGACATGTGATGGGTAGGGACATGGTCATACATTTTGGCAGACATGTGATTGCTAGTGATGTGGTCATACCTACGCACCACCGCACTGACGACCCGTGAGTCCAGTGCTTCTGAGACCAACAGAAGGAAATGTAGGATGTTGTGAGGCTACCCAGTCAAATCCAGATCGTTCTACACTGAAAAACTAAAAATGTACTTTCACACTTTCAGTGTTAAATCAACATACAGGATTTTATTCTGTATGGGGCTGTACAATAGCTTGTCTATATGGCACAATGTAGGCTGACAGGTTCCATACAATTTGCACAATGATAGAGACACTGCGTGTGCATGTGTGTGTGTGTGTGTGTGTGTGTGTGTGTGTGTGTGTGTGTGTGTGTGTGTGTGTGTGTGTGTGTGTGTGCGTGTGCGTGCGCGTGCGCGTGCACGAGAGAGATTCACATTGGCTTCCTTATCTGATCCTACTTCCAATTGCTCATTAGTGATGTTGTCGGACCAACGGCGATGCCGACTAGGAACTCATTGATCTGGGTCCAATACGTTCTGAGTAATGTTGGATAGAGCACTATTGCACCTGAGCCATTGAAAAGCAGATTGGCATATTGGCCTCGTAGTAGAGTAATGCTGTCTGGTCATGTGTCACGAAGAGAGCCAAGACTACAGTTTCCATTCCAATTAAACATGCAGAGGATTTCACTATTTAACAAAATTCAACCAGTTTGGGAGGACCATTTAGTGTAGTACCTGTATTTGGTTGGAATGGACATTTTCTTACTCTTGGCTTTAAGACACCACTTTGATAGAGAAATCACCACACTAACTCAAATGTCAGCTCGCTCCTCGATGCTGCTAGGAGGCTGTATTCCAGAGATTGCCTCAAGTGCCCATATGAATATCGAGCCGACTAACCTATTCAGCCCAAGGAAAGCAGCACGGTGGCCCACACAAGACAGGATGCCAAGTATTAAGTAGTCTAGCTATTAGTCTGCATACAGTGTACTGTAGGAGTTAAAAGATTAATTCCACTGGCCTTTGTTTATTTTTCAATTCACTGAATTTCACTTTCCCATTTACGCAAAAGGACCACTAAAAGCTGGTTGAAAGCTTTGATATAAGCGTTGCCATGTGACCTGTCTTAGCCTCCTTTCAGTTGGATGATGGCGAAGAGTGAGGGGCTGAGGGCGAGGAAGTTCAGGGCAAAGCTGTTGGGACTTGGGAGAGATGTAGCGGTGTACTTTACACTTCCAAACACCACCCCCACCCCAACCCCACCTCACCGCAGTCACTGGTGTTACTGTTTGTGTATTTGTTGTGGTAAATGAAGCTATTTTAAATACTGTCATGAAAAATAAATAATATATATATATATTGTATTTTAACAGATGTTTTCATCTTCCTCAGTGAATTTTATGCCACAAGAAACAAGACCATGTTAAGAGGAGGAATTAGATTAGATGATATCTAAATGTTTTATAAAAGATTAATGTTTAGATTTTGTATAAGATGTGATATTCAATATTTTGTGTGATATACTGTATGAAAACTGAGAAACTGAATGTATTGTGACTGCCACAAAGCCAAAATTGATTAAATAATGAACTAATGAATAAATAAACTAGAAGTTCTGGAACCCATGTACCTCTGCAGTGTCTTCTTAAGGGTGTTAGTCAGTCCCTAAAGGCATGGGGAAGAACCATGTTCTGCAATGCCCATAATTGATGGGCTTTTGCAAAATAGAAGCCAAATACCCATCAGTTATTTATCACATCCTTAACAGACCACCATCAATGAGACCCTGAGATGCAAGACTGTATGGGAGTGACTAAAGAGTACTAATACAAATTAACAGAAGATGGCGACATTGGACAAAGCATAGTATACCATTTACCTATGTTTATAGGCCTGGGGAAATCTAAGATAACTCATTTCATTCTCTGTCTTGTCATTACAAATCTATCAAAGATTGACAAAATTACCATATGTGTAGGTCTGTCTGCACTTCAAAAAGAGCTCTCTTGAGCTATTGGGGGCAGAGCTACTGAGTCATCCTGGAAATGAAGTTGAAATCATCTCCATCTTGGCTATGTTTGTTTTGCTCTAGTCTTGGGAGTCACTGAAATACCAAAGACGTCATCATCATGATGCGATTTGGCTTGGTGGGAATAGCTAGCTGTCCTATCTTATGGTTTTAGGGTATAGTCTTCATACTGTAGATAGGTTTTTTGATTCTTCAAACTGCTTGGAGAATTGTCTCTAGGGCCTGCTGTCAAGTTGTGCAGTCTATTGGGTTTCGTTAAAAATGGAGTGCTTCACTGATTAGGTGATTAGGTTAAATCTGGTATACAGATCATTGATTTTAACTAATTTATAAATAAACAAACAAACAATCAATAAAAGGAGGATGAATGGAATACATGCTCGCCCCGGGTCAAATATGGAGACCTTGGAACGGTTGCCATGTGCACCAGGTTTTCCTAAACGTAACCTCAGTAAAACTATATGCCTAAACCTAACCATTCCCAAACGTACACACTTTCCTGGTGGAGAGTGGAGACTGTGCCCAGAGGGACACTTTCTAGTTTTTATTTTGTTTTTAACCTCCAAAGTGCCCATGCACTCTTCCTAGTGGCCAGTTTTCCCAGTCAGACTCATCCTGGTGTCCACATTTCCCTAGAAGTGCCCACTCTTCTCCCCCGCAAGTGCCACCTCTTCTGATGCCCACATTGCCATAGTGCCCACTCTTCTCTCTTCTGATGCCCACATTGCCATAGTGCCCACTCTTCTCTCTTCTGATGCCCACATTGCCATAGTGCCCACTCTTCTCTCTTCTGATGCCCACATTGCCATAGTGCCCACTCTTCCAAGGTGCCCAGTTTCCCCTATAGTGCCCAGAATGTTTTTGTGCCCACCTTTGACCATTATTTTAATTACGCTATGGGCCACGGGTGACTTAAAAGCGACCAAGACACTTGATGGTCACATGACACATTAGCCTGGTAAAACCACTCGCCCTGCTGGACAATTGCAGCAATCTGGCAGAGTCACGTTTAATGACACATGGCATGCCTCCAAAATGTCTCGTGTTTCAGCTCTTTTTTGTCCTTATTTAGGCCTATTTATTTATTTTCATGGGTGTCTCGTGTTTGTTGCACAGAAACAAACAGTATTCTACTGTTTGATCCTCCCAACAGACGAAAGAGACCATCCTGTAGCCGCAGAAAACCTCGTAGGCTATCGTAATCTGTTTGTTTTCTTTTTCACAATTCATAAATGGTCTGTGTCATGTACAGTATACAGTCAGCATGCAAAAGTAGCTAAAATACCTCACAACAAATAGCGCGTATCTGGCTACCCATTGCCTTAAAGTCACTTTAATATAAAGACCGGAATGTGAATGTGATGCAGTGATGGTTAAGTGTCAAAGTGTGATTGATTGATTGATTGATTGATTGAAATATTCATTCAGTTTGCAGAATTACAGTACATTTCAGCACAAACTCAACAAAGACTGTTAACTGTGAGTGGACGACCCAATAAAGCATTACACTTGTTTACAAGAGGGTCCACCTGACCATGTTCAAATCATCAAAACATTTAGAGACGAATAGACACTTCTATATATAGCCAACGAACATAACAGGAATTCATCATAAAGGAGATTTTAAAAAAGGGAAAGGAAACATGTAGCTTACAGTGAGGGCCCTGAGGGGGAAAAGGGGTGGGTGGTGGGGGGTGGGGGGATTCAGATTTTACGGGGGGCAGTTTCGAATTGTAGCCGTGCCGTCCGGTAATTTGGACATACAAGGTTTCTAATTAGTATAGGCTATCGTGCTTCCACGAAAGGAGGCGGGCACCGGGATCTGCCTGCAACCTATCAGCGTGACGTCCGTCTAAAAAGTTCAATGTAATTACCGTATCTCCACAGTCAACAAACTGGCAAAGAGAGGAAGCTATACTTGGCAATGCGAGCCTCCCGAGAGCCACTTGTAGGCTACTTTTGTGTTTGTTTAGTTTTTGACGTGCCACTGCCAGATATATAGCAGTCATAACACCCCACCGGGCACTCAATGAACAACCTGTGGCTTCGGAAATATCAATCCATCTAATGTGGGTTTGTTGTTCTGAGAGACCTAGTCCGGGATGAAGCTGTTTGACGATCGGCTATGGACACTGTTCAAGCGGCACTGGCAGCACACGCTGACATACTGGAGCGTGTTCTTCAGTTTCGGCCTGTGCATCGCACTCCTCGGGCCAACCATCCTGGACCTGAGGTGCCAGACTCACTCCACTCTGCAGCAGATAACCTGGGTGTTCTTCGCCCAGCAGTCTTTACTGTTGGTGGGCAGCACCTTTGGAGGACTTTTTAAGAAAACGTAAGTTTGACCAAACCTATAATTTTTTTTGCCATGTTTCAGAATTAACAATTAAACGTACGAGTATTATTATTATTATTATTATTATTATTATTTTTATTATTATTCCTACATCATTTTCCAACATGTTATACAAAACACACAACGGCATGCAGTGTCAGTGGCTCAGGGGTAGAGTCAGAGTGGCAGGTATAGAACGGCCAGATGGGAAAACCTCGAGGTTCCCAGTTGGATCCCGGGCTCGGGGCTCCCCCAGAGTTAGTGAAGAAGTGTCCTTGAGCAAGACGCTGAACCCCTAATTGTTAGGTTGGTGCCTTGCATGGCAAATGTGAATGGGTAAATGTAATGCACCATCTATGTATGTAAAGCGCCTCTATGTACTGTATAAAGACATGCACCATTTATGTCAGTCATAAAACACCACACGCCTTTGTATTATTATATCCTGAAGTGCAAAAACATTTTAAACCATATATGGTTTAAAATGTTTTTGTGTGGTGCATTCATATAATATTTTAAAATGGGCAAAAAAACCAACCAAACAAAAAACAACAACATTCATATCATTCAAACAAGTGGACAATCCCGCCCTTGTCACAGGACACCATTCACTGTTCTGTGAGATGCTATTGATCAGCTAAACATCAGCATCCAGGACATAATAGGCATCAGCACACGCACGCACACACACGCACACACACACACACACACACGCACACACACACACACACACACGCACGCAAGCACCACATTTCCAGTGGGAGGATTCATTTTTAAAATTATGAACCGTCATTGTGGATTGATGGTGCGTCATGCTTAATTTGCTCTGTCTTGCTCTGTAATACTTGTATAAATCAGGCTTCGTGCTTTTTGGTCCTTTCTGATGGCTTCACCTTCACTCAATGGCACATTCAAATTATTTTATTTTATTGCGTCCGTCATCCTGCGTCCGTCTGTCATGCCTCGTGACATGCTCCATATACAGTATGGCCAGTACAGAATTCATTTCATATGTTGATCTGACCTCATCAAACCCTGTACACTAAAAACACGGCCATAATAAGTGATGATAGTCAGCTCCATATGTGGAGCCACGGTGTGCTCTAACTGATGATGTGCATTGTGTGAAATGTCCCTTTCACCTTGTGAAATGGAGGTATAGGAAATGGGTATTATACAGCTGGGGCATTGTGGAAAGTTGGCAAGAAAGATGGAAAGCCCAGGGTCAAGATAAGGAGTGTGTTATTTTGTGCTTGAGGGCCCTGATAAGCTAACTGGATAAATAGTGGAATAGTGTACCTGAACCCCATCAAGGTGACTTTATTGTTATGTTTATTGTTAAACCAGCCTGGAATTTGGAAATCACTGCTTTCATTACTGACAAATAGTGTGCTGCACGGTGCACCACTCATTAATAGGAACATGTAAGACACTGGTGAATATTGGTCTATCCGCATGCTCGCTCAAATGCCTACACTACAGCTGATTTAAAATGTCACTGCAGGCCTGGTCAACCTTCCTACATTTCCACGTCTCCAACCTTCTGTATTACCTTCACTTGGCTTCCAATTCAAAACAGAAAACACTAGTGATGACCTACAAAAGCATGGCTCCTCCTTCAGGGCATATGATCCACCCCTTCCCAGTTCCCACACACTGGACGTCTGTCTGTCCCTCCCATCCCTATGACACCCCTGGCCATCTCTGCAAATGTCCTGGACAGTTCTCCCTCCTGGTTCCCAAGCTGTGGAATGGAATGGTCCACCTACCCCCCTCCCCCAGACTCACTCCATTTTCCGAAAACTATTAACCTCTTTAGAGTTTATCTCACCCTCTAGGACTTCTCATTTGTTTTTACCTTTTTTTTTTGATAGTTGCCATGCTAGTTATACTAGTATGCACATAAGTTGGTTACTTGCTATTTAGATACTTGTAGGCATGATGTTTGTGTTTGTATGACCCAGACAGATGGTAGGTTTGATGTCTACCTGCTAATGCTATCCGTGCTAGTTACTTTGTAGCACTTACTTGCTTTTCCTTGCACTCTATTTACTTGACCATTTACTATGTCATTTGCTGACAATGTTTAATGCCATTCTGTAAGCTACTCTGGATAATGGCATCTGCTAAATGTCTAAATTGGAAATGTAATCAATAGAAAAGGGTTTACTACGGATACAATTAAGCAATCAATATCCCTTTGCAAAAAATATATCCCAACTGCAGACTTATGTAATTGAAGAATTTCATTAAGGCTTTTGCATGGCATTACATAACGCATTTTATCTTTATGCGTTGTGACATGTTTAATGTAATCTAATGTAATTTCGTAAGATGCTCTGGGTTAGCGCTTTTACTAAATTGAAAATTGAATCAACAGTTAAGGTTTCACTACAGATACAATAGGTAATAAATATCCCTATCCCTAAAAAGTGTATTAATGCACACTTGTGTAGGGCTGTAGTAATTTGAAATGCATAAAATGCATTTTATCTTTATGTGTTGTGACATGCTGTGTTGACAAATAAAAATAAAATAGAATTGGAATGAGTATCAGAGAAAACATATTTAATTTAACTTTTCTCTCGCTGTAAATGCAGCATAATAAAATAATAAATATGAGAGTCGACTTCTCATTATTAGTATTTTATTATTTTAGTTTGTGAGAAAGATGACAGAGAGATTGGATCCTATGCCAGGATGAATATAATCACTGTTCCATTGTTGGGCACACTTTTGAATGATGTTAAATACAATATAATAATAAAAACATTTACACTATCATTAACAGACTCCAGTCCTCCCTGTGGACACTCTTCTCTTCCACTCTCGCCATATCACTGGTGTTTGCCATCATCCCACTGTGTCACCATGTGATTATGTTGTCTGTTGCCATGGCAATTGCTGGCCTTGCAATGGGGGTGATTGACACCATCGCTAACCTGCGGCTGGTGCAGCTGTACCAGAAAGACTCGGCTGTTTTCCTGCAGGTCAGATGTACTTGAATTCAGTTTGAATCCAAATAACATTTGAGCAGCTTATCACAACCTTGAACTTTGTTATTTGTATTATAAAAAAACACTCTTAATATAAATGTCTGAGCCTGAATAATGAAATAATATATTACAGGGTTGGGCAATATGGACAAAATCAAATAATGTTTTGGACCAATACCTCAATATTGTGACGATAATACAAATAAAAATTCAAAAATGTCTAAATTGCTAAAACAGACAATCTACGTGCCACAATGCAATATGATGACATATTGCCCAGCCCTAATAGATACTGTTAATGCATAATCTGCAAGGGACAGCATTTGGAAAGTAATCTCCAGAACACTGTGCTCTGCCCCAGGCCCTGCATTTCTTCATAGGCCTGGGAGCTCTGGTCAGCCCCCTGGTAGCTGACCCTTTTCTGTCTGAGGAAAACTGCATCTCAAACTGGACCACAAACTCGTCCTCTCCAGAGCTCCACCATCTGCGCAGAGGTCTGGCAGGGCCAGGGGTGGTGTTGCACAACATGTCCCACTACCCGCTCCACACGGAGGGAGTCGCGACCACTGAGGTGGGCTACGCCTTCTGGATCATGGCTCTCATCAATGTGAGTGTGTGTGTGTGTGTGTGTGTGTGTGTGTGTGTGTGTGTGTGTGTGTGTGTGTGTGTGTGTGTGTGTGTGTGTGTGTGTGTGTGTGTGTGTGTGTGTGTGCGCGTGTGCGTGTGCGTGTGCGTGTGTGTGTGTGCGTGCGTGTGCGTGCGTGAGCGCGGGAGTGAGCGCGGGAGTGTGCGCACGTCTGCACGTGTTTACAGGCCTTGCTAGAAGTCCAGCTATCCAGGTATTAGTCATGTGTATAGGGCTATTTGAATAGGAGCTAAGATAACCAACTGCATATTCTGACAAACCTGGCTGCTTTACATACAGTAAGACCAGTGCCAGGACTACATGCTCAATATGTGTATAGACAATGGCACGGTTTCCCAAACGACATCTGCGTAGGGAGTTGGCGTGTGGTTATTCTCAACAACACCCCCTTTCACTGTGTACATACTATACTAATAAAAAACATGACTTATACAACCAATGGAAATTTAAAATATACACTTCATGGAGTACAGAACACTTGGAATTATAACAATCGGTTGAGGATTGCACGAGTATGGCACGAGTTAAATCTGAACTTTTTGCATTGCGGACTTCGTGGTCAGGTGGCGGTGTTCTATACCTTGAATTCATGGTGAAGGTGCACACCGCAATCTGCAAGCTCACTAACTGATTAACTGTTATATCCAATTCTGACATGATATTCAAACCTGGTTCCTCCCAGGGGTAGACATTAAGGGACATTTGGCACTAGTGTATTTTCAAGTTCACTGGCCCCACCGTTATAACCACTGGCCCGGAACATTCGTCAGAAGCTTAAAAAAAGACAGTAGTAAAAAACTGCCTTACAATTTGAACCATGAAAATATGGCGCAAATCTTTGAATATATTCTTTAACTGAAATCTTTGCTTCTGGGAGGTCCCTGCAGGTACAAAAAAAATCAGATGAGGATCGGCGCCAAATACATTGTCATGGCATCAGTAGCTAAATTGCATATTATGTGTGACGATATTTATACTTAGGTCCAAGTTTATCCATTAGAGCAGGGCTATTGTGCTATTGCCATTGAGAATGCATTGGGCATTTAAGTTAAATAACTCAGAAACTATACAAAACATTTCAAAGTAAAAAGTTCCAGCATGTGTCTCCACAGTAAGCTGAATTATAAAAAGTGTGAATGTAGTTTCTAGGTGAAAGTGCTTTTTTGACGTGCCAGTGTCTGCCATTGAGCCCCATTGTAAATTTCTCAAATTTGAAAGCACTATATTTCTAAAACTATGAAACATTTCAAAGATTCATTTTCAGACAATGTCCACCATAAGATGAACCTATTACATTTTGAATGGGGTTTCTAGGTGTATGTAGGACTAGTAGCATGCCAAAGTTTGTGCTATTGCCATAGAGAATGCATTGGGCCTTAAGTTAAATAACTCAAACTACACATTTCAAAGTAAAAAGTTACAGCATGTGTGTCCACAGTACACGGAATTATAAAAGGTGTGAATGGAGTTTAGGTGAAAGTGATTTTTTGACGTGCCAAAATCTGCCATTGACCTCAATATACCATCATTTATAATCATTTCACGGCCAGTCTTATATACTGTATCTTTCTTTTACGGTTCATTCTGTTCCAATCTTGTTATCACATGGGGGCGGGCTGCCAAGCATAAGTACGGCCACAACCGTGTGTGTGTGTGTGTGTGTGGGTGTGTGTGTGTGTGTGTGTGTGTGTGTGTGTGTGTGTGTGTGTGTGTGTGCACACAGCTGCCTGTTCCAGTCGTAGTGCTTGCGTTGATGTACAATGAGAGACTGCTGCCCTGTTCCAACTCCAGTCCTCGTCTGCTAGACAGAGACTCTGCAGGGTCAGCCAACACAGAGCAGGGTAAGAGAGGAGCTCAATGTGTGTATGAATTAAGGCTCATGTGAACCATCAAGGATACAGTACATGATCCATCACACTGTACACATTCTTTTGTGAGCCCATCTAAAGCCATGGCAGGATTATGTGTTGTAAAATATTTAGAAAAGAGAAAGAAGCAGTGACATAGAAAATGTCAGTACAATCATTAAGCACATTAAAGATTATGTTATTAATTGGGAATACAATGTTTATAACTGTGTTTATTAATGCTTAATACTGAATGAATAATGCTATACAAATTATGAATTCATGATGAATTAAGTATAACTTAACTAACGCTAAATAGTGTATCGTTTACACGTTTATAACTGTGTTTACTGTTGAATTCAGTATTTACTAATGATTAGTGTAAGTTACTATAAAATGCTGCCTTACTGTCTTCTCAGGTCACAGCAGTGTGTTTAGTTGCTGTCGCCTTGGCAACCTGCAGGGTCGTCCGCCCTCCTTTTTCTTCTTCCATATTTTGGGTGGAGCCATTCTCTTCATCACTGATGGCATTATAGTGAGACATCCTATTACCACTCAGCCTCAGAGAACACAACATGCTACATACATAAATAAACTGTAATTTACAGTGTAGAGTAGACTGTTCAACTGTGTTGATTTATATATTTTTATTTCGTTTTATTCAACGTCTTTTGAATACATTTTCATTTTGTTTTTTTAGTCATCTGAAATGTTTTAGTTTGAGTAGTTTTTCTTTACTAAATATCATGGTTTTTGTTGACTAAATCTACAGTTGATTTTGTCGACTAAAATGTATTTTGACCGGCCTTTATGGTGACGTAACGTCAGATTTTACACTTGGTTACATGCTGTATACAGTAGCTGATCTACATGCTCACAATGTGTCGCATCGCAACGAGTTGTAAGCTTGTAGATCTGCTATTTTCAAAGTGCGTCACAACCTTCAGTCCATCCCTAACATTTTTTGTCTACTTTGTATTTGTTGACGAAATTGTCAATATAATTAGTCTCAGTTTTAGTCATCATAGCTTAGTTTATATTTAGTTTTCGTCAGTGACAATAGGTAGTTGACGAACACTGTTCGTCATAGTTTTAGTTGACGAAATCAACACTGCTGTTCAAGCTAACATGCTAGTGTTTTTGAACCCAGGGTTACTATGCTGGCTTCGTCTACACCTACGCCGTGTCCCCTCCACTGTTGATGGGCCACAAGGCAGCTGGCTACCTGGACAGTGTGTTCTGGGCCTCTATCACAGCTGGCAGGCTGGCATGTATCTACCTGTCCTACAGATACACTGCTGTCAGGCTGCTCACCTTCAGTCTGGTATGTATCTACCTGTCCTACAGATACACTGCTGTCAGGCTGCTCACCTTCAGTCTGGTATGTATCTACCTGTCCTACAGATACACTGCTGTCAGGCTGCTCACCTTCAGTCTGGTATGTATCTACCTGTCCTACAGATACACTGCTGTCAGGCTGCTCACCTTCAGTCTGGCAGTGCCGGTTCTAGGCCTTTTGAGGCCCTAGGCAACATATTATACAGAGCCCAAAATGTTTATAAACAAATCACAAATGTTTATAAACAAATCACAAATGTTTATAAACAAATCACAAATGTTTATAAACAAATACCAAAATGTTTATAAACAAATACCAAATCCCTTGGTCCTACCCCCCCGACCATGAGACTTACTACAGGTAAACTGGTAGTGGTCCTACCCCCCCCATGAGACTTACAAATCCCAAATGTTTATAAACAAATCCCAAATGTTTGTAAACAAAACCCAAATGTTTATAAACAAATCCCAAAATGTTTATAAATAAATCACAAATGTTTATAAACAAATCACAAATGTTTATAAACAAATACCAAAATGTTTATAAACAAATCCCAAATCCCTTGGTCCTACCCCCCCGAGTCTGGTATGTGCAGTTGTGCACGCACGCACACAGAAAACATACTCAATTATTGTACTTACTTTGTTAGTATCAATACTGCAATGTAGAAATACTCAGTCAGGAATTCCAAGTTTATTTGAGTAAAAGTACAAAAGTATTGGCATTTAAAATCTACTTAAAGTTGGTACCAAAACTCCAAAAGTAAAAAGTACTCACAATGCAGAATGTCCCATTTTAAGTTTTCTTTCTTTTGAAAATACAAGCCCACATGCGACACATTGTGGGCTTGTGAGCTTGTGAGCTTGTACTCAAGTAAAGTACAAATACCTCAAAGTTGTAATTAAGTACAGTACAGTTTACAGTTTAACCTATATTTTCCACCCCCATGGACTTGTTGCATGGTAGGTGAGCATGAACAAAATGCAGATTCAAAGGAAGCAAACGTCACTGAAACAAACATGAATTAAGCATGTCAAAGAGAACATAGAAATATCATGAGATCATTCAAAGATCAGCATAAGACCAGCAGATATATCACTAAACACAACGCAGATGTTAATTTATTTATTTTTCAATACAATAAAAATAATTTGCGCTGCATTGTGAGCTTGTAGATCTGCTACTAGTTTGAGTCTAATCTCTCTTCTGTGTCTCGACCTGAAAAATGACTGATATAAGTCATATAGAGTTATGATTAAAGCATGAGCATTCAATGTTTAACAATGTCTATTCATGCTTTGTGCTTCTCATATTTTGTGGGTGTCAAATAGCAGTTCCTTATTGAACTGCCATTCTATTTGACACCCAAAACATGGGAACTATGCTCAAATAGACGAGGGCTGTGGCTCTAGTGGAATCATTTTATAATCAAATAGATAAGGATGAGAGTAGCTGCCTGACTTTGGCCAGGCACATAGTCTCGTGTTGCCAGACTGTTGCCTCTCACAATTTTCAAATGCTTCCATCATACATTAGGAGATTGTGGAATAGTTGTCTGGCTACGCGAGACTACCAGACACATAACGTGGATTCACTGGCGCCTCGTCCCCGGTATGAGTCTGGACTTCAGCCATAGGCTGAGAGTATGCGTTAGCTGGAGAAATCAGAAAATGCTCGGGGCCAATAAGTGACTGTGTTTCAACTGCTGTCTGTACAACAGTGTAAAGCAGCCTCTTGGGCCATGACTCCATGTGTATATGGTGATGTAACAGTTAACGTCGTAACATACATGCAACAAAAAACAACAATGGCTGCCCTCCACAAGACGGTAAAAACAGCTCTAAGTGCAGTAATTTCGGATATAGACTCTGACATATATCCGACATAGCTCGCTCACGTAGAAAGTAGAAACTAAACCGACCTTGTTGTTTTTTTATTTTGTCATTTCCCAGCACTAGCGCTAGCACTGTGATGGTGTCAGCTTCTTGTTACGCTGATTGGCTAGATGAGTCTGTCTGTCAAGGCAACTACCGTACTTACGCCCACTTTTCAAGAAATTCAGACTGATACCGTGGAGGAAGTGAGAGTGAATCCACGTTATCAGTCTGGCTAAAGCCAGGTTAGGATGAGAGTGGTTTACTGTTCTTACTGCCAATCTAGTTACATGCGACTTTCAATGTTATTTATATAACTTTGACATAACAGAATCTGAATAGAATTTGGGTTTACTTTATATGGTTTGCACTTTGCACAACATTAAGCTTAAGAAGCTGTTTTCTTACCGATTATATCCATTAACCACTGGTAGTGGTAAAAAAAAAGGTCCTTCTTTAGCGGGTTCTATAACATTTGCTAGCCTTAGATGGAAGCCCATTTGAAATAAAACTCTGTGGACTTATATATCATCATCATGGGTGACAGATAATAATTATAGCGATAATGATTTAGAGATAGCTGGTGAGTGCTCGGCATGGAGTTTTATTTTTTATTGTTTTGCCCTTTGGTTAACGGATATATTATCGTCATATTACGGTAAGAAAACGGCTACCCCGGAATTCTCCTTTAAGACCCGGCTTATAAAAACAAATTTGTGCCAGTCGTAGACATGCGCAGAGCAAGTTCAGTCAGGGAACCTCAGTGCAGTTGCTGCCGGCCGTTAATTGGGCCGCCTCAGCATCACGCTCTCATTCACATGATTCACTCAGCCAATCACACACTCACTTCATCTTCATACCGGCTACTTTTACCGGAGGTTTGCATTCCTCTGCCTGCTTGCTTGCTGCTGCTGTATCAGCGTGCCGCTGTATACAAACCTGCTGCGCACCCACCTCCACCCCAGCTACCACCTGTCGTTTTGGATCTACTGTTTAGGTACGGGGGATTCGGAGTCCCTATGGTCGGGACTGATGCACTTGATCTGAGTACCTAAAAAGCAGATCCAATACATCGCCAAACCATAATAATATATATTGTATTGCTCATCTTATATTCAATACATATATATTACATCCTTCTTGAGTTGTCTTGTCTGACTGAACAATACATAAAATCATGCCCCTTTCTATCTCTTTTCTTTCTTCTTCAGGTGGGGGTGATACTAGTGCAGTGTATGATGTTGCTTCTCTATCCTACAGCAGTGTTTTTCTCTTCTTCAGGTGGGGGTGATACTAGTGCAGTGTATGATGTTGCTTCTCTATACTACAGCAGTGTTTTTCTCTTCTTCAGGTGGGGGTGATACTAGTGCAGTGTATGATGTTGCTTCTCTATACTGCAGCAGTGTTTTTCTCTTCTTCAGGTGGGGGTGATACTAGTGCAGTGTATGATGTTGCTTCTCTATACTGCAGCAGTGTTTTTCTCTTCTTCAGGTGGGGGTGATACTAGTGCAGTGTATGATGTTGCTTCTCTACTACAGCAGTGTTTTTCTCTTCATTGGAACATGTGTGTTGGGAATCTGCATCAGTAGTGTGTTTCCCTGCATGCTGGCCTTTACAGAAGACATACTAAACTATAAAGGTAACACACACTTTGCTGTTGCTTTTTATGTTAAGATTTGAGGTAACAGGCCCAATTACAAGGGTGTTGTATTTTATGTTCTGTTTAATATTATAATTATGTATTGTAATCTGCCATGTGTGGAGCTTGGGTGTTTTAGTAGGTTATTATCTGATCATTGTTTGTGAATTGTCATGTTGATTCATGTCAAATGAACTGGGCTGGGCTTCCTTAGAATCATGACACTTTAAGACATGTCAAAAGAGTACAATAACTGTCTCACACACACACACACACACACACACACACACACACACACACACACACACACACACACACACACACACACACACACACACACACATACAGTACACAGACCACATACAGCACGCACGCACGCACGCACGCACGCACGCGCGCACGCACACACACACACACACACACACACACACACACACACACACACACACACATCGATGTGTAAATGCATTCATAGGTACATGAGTTTATAGAGTATAGACACATTAACATGTATGCATGAACCTATTCACATAGAAGTGCAACTAATGTTGAGAAAACACCACAAACTCTTGTGTTTTTGTCTGAAGGTTGTGCCACAACTGTCCTAGTGACCAGCGCCAGCACAGGAGAGATGGTACTGCAGATGATCGTTGGATCGGTAAGATGACGACCAAGGTGTGTGTACTGAAGCGTGTGCGTGTGTGTGTGTGTGTGTGTGTGTGTGTGTGTGTGTGTGTGCGTGTGCGTGTGTGTGTGCGTGCGTGCGTGCGTGCGCGTGTGCATGTGGGTGCATGCGGGTGCGAATTGTGTGTGCAGGTGCGCGTGTGCATGCATAAATATGAACTGATTGTGTGATGCATATGCAACTGGATTGTTTGCGTGTATGACGTGTGCACGCGTGTGTTTTCTGTCTCTGTCCAGGTGATCCACAGTCGGGGTAGTTATGCCTTCTTGCTGTGTGGCTTGATCGCATCGTTCATCTGTTGCGGCCTGTTCCTGCTCCTCCTCTATGTGCAGCACGTACACAGCCCCTGCCAGTCAGGTACACTCTATGTGCAGCACATACTCCTGATCAGCTAAGATTGGCTTTCAAAGTTCGCAGGAGTGGCATACTAACCAAATGCCCGAACCACCAAAGCTGGCTCCCTTCCAGGCGAAGAAGCCTGGATCATTATACAACTCCCCAAATAGGCCACGCCAATTTCCACCAGACAAGATTGTCTATGTTGCGGATATGGATATATATATATATATATATATATATATATACTGTATATATATATATATATATATATATATATATATATATATATATATATATATATATGACTGTTGTATATATGACTGTTGTATATATATATATATATCACCCATTCTTGAGATAAGGGACAAAACTTATTTCAAATCAGATTATATATTTTTTAAAGATACATTCAAATCAAATGGATGTATTTGTAGACACAGGTCTCAACTACCAATCTTGAGAAGGAACAGGTTTTTCGCATAACATTTCTTTCTAAAATGGGACATTTATGCACTTCATAACTGATTCATGTCAACTCCGTCAGACACACTAAAATCCCTTTTATTTTAATTTGATAATTTCAACAATAATATAAAGTCCTCAGTTATCTTATAATGGCTATAATGACACACTTGTCAGACCAGGTGCTCCACTGTTGCAACAAATATAAACAGGACTTGGAAAAGGAGTCTTCAGGCTAAATCTGTTGACAATATTTTCTGATTAATTTAAAAGTAACTGTGTATATTGTTTGCTATGTTGTTGACCATCTACTTTCATTTAGTATGTATATTTATGTGATTGTGACAGTATTAGACACTTTTTTGGCAGTTTGAAATTGTGACCATTTGCTGGGGACAGGCTAAATACAGGCCTTTTGGGTACAGTGCCTGCTTTTAACTAATTCAGATGGCATATGAAAACAATTATAATGAAATCAATGGCATAATAATACACAACTGTATTACATTTAACTTTGCAAGTGCTTTCATCTTTATGAATTAATTTATTTTGAACATAAATAAGGCTCTTATGTGTGGGACATGTTTTTTCCACTTTTGTCCCTCATCTCAAGAATGAGTGATATGATATATAGTATATACTGTGTTGCATATAGCAGATCTAGAAGCTCACAGTGGGTTGCTTTTTTAAATCAATTTTATTTAAACTTGATTGTTCTTCTTGTATTAGTTTGATGAACTGCTGCACACCTAGAGAACTATACCAGTAAGACGCGCAAACGCGGGAAGCGAACGCAGCTCGTACATATTTGGGTTTTGGTCGTATAGCTGCTTTGGGGACTCCTTATATGGTTATGGCTGAGTCATGGTGACACAAATCACTCAGCTCCATATATGGGCACAAAAGCGGGACAGACAGACAGACAGACAGACAGACAGACACACACACAGAGACACACACACACACACACACACACACACAGACAGACAGACAGACAGACAGACAGACATGATCTGCTAGGTCTCATAGTAAGTGCTCACTGGGTTCGCAATCACTGCGTTCGCAATCACTGCGTTCGCAATAACTAATGTCTAATAATAGAAGTGAAACAAAGAAATGTGGGTATACAATACAGCACAGATTGCATAAGATTTTAAGCAACACTAGTATAATTCTGCATACAAAATATGACTGATAATCCTTTATTTATTTATTTTTACCTCACAACTTCCTCTAAAGGCATTGCCATGACAGAGACGCCAAAGCCAGGACAGCCATGACACACGGACTGCAAAAGACTTAAAGGCAGGCCAGTGGACAGAGATGATTTCTGTGTATTTCTACAGAGGACGGTGCAAAAGGAAGATGGAAAGAGAACTCTCTAATGCTCTTTCGCCACTGTCACAAATCATGGTCAGAGTGAGTTTCTAGTAATGGATTACAGCGGGAAACCTTCATGGCAATAGCGCAAACTTTGGCATGCTACTAGTCCTACATACTTACACCTAGAAACCCCATTCAAACCTATTTAGGTGCATCTTATGGTGGACATGTTGGCTTGAAAAGGAAATATATCATAGTTTTAGAAATATAGTGCTTTCAAATTTGAGAAATTTACAATGGGTCTCAATGGCAGACACTGGCAAGTCAAAAAAGCACTTTCACCTAGAAACTCCATTCACACTTTTTATAATTCAGCTTACTGTGGGGAGTGGAGACACAAGCTGGAACCTTTTACTTTGAAATGTTTTGTAGTTTCTGAGTTATTTAACTTAAACGCCCAATGCATTCTCAATGGTAATAGCACACACTTTGGCATGCTACTATTCCTACATACTTGCACCTAGAAACCCCATTCAAACCTATTTAGGTTCATCTTACGGTGGACATTTGCCTGAAAAGGAATCTTTGAAATGTTTCATAGTTTTAGAAATATAGTGCTTTTAAATTTGAGAAATTCAGAATGGGGGTCAATGGCAGATTTTGGCAAGTAAAGATTTGAGAGGGGTTTGAACCCACAACCTCCAGATCATGCAGCCAGTGTGCTAAGTCACTGATCTACTTGCTACCTGCCACAATGCAGTCTGCTGTTCCCTTTGAGTAACAACATTGATACAAAAATAAAATACAAAAAATAAAATAACAGGAGATTTGTCTATTGTTTCTTTTGCTGTTGTTTATCTCTAGACATTCGAATGTTTATGAACCACAATGAAAAAATGAAAAAAAAAATCCGCAATTTCCGCAATTTCCGCAATTCCGCAATTTGACAAAAACGATGGGTTATAGCCCATGTTTTTTGAAATTTTGAAAAAAAAAGTTAGCCTCGTTTCTCATCATTTTGGACCGTGGGCTATAGCCCATATCGTACGGCATACTATAGCGCGCAGTTTTTCATCATTTTTGAAGATTTGAAAAAAATTACGAAATGACAAAAACGATGGGTTATAGCCCATGTTTTTTGAAATTTTGAAAAAAAAAGTTAGCCTCGTTTCTCATCATTTTGGACCGTGGGCTATAGCCCATATCGTACGGCATACTATAGCGCGCCGTTTTTCATCATTTTTGAAGATTTGAAAAAAATTACGAAATGACAAAAACGATGGGTTATAGCCCATGTTTTTTGAAATTTTGAAAAAAAAAGTTATCCTCGTTTCTCATCATTTTGGACCATGGGCTATAGCCCATATCGTACGGCATACTATAGCGCGCCGTTTTTCATCATTTTTGAGGATTAGAAAAAAATTACGAAATGACCAAAACGATGGGTTATAGCCCATGTTTTTTGAAATTTTGAAAAAAAAAGTTAGCCTCGTTTCTCATCATTTTGGACCATGGGCTATAGCCCATATCGTACGGCATACTATAGCGCGCCGTTTTTCAGCATTTTTGAGGATTTGAAAAAAATGACGAAATGACAAAAACGATGGGTTACAGCCCATGTTTTTTGAAATTTTGGAAAAAAAAGTTAGCCTCGTTTCTCATCATTTTGGACCGTGGGCTATAGCCCATATCGTACGGCATACTATAGCGCGCCGTTTTTCATCATTTTTGAAGATTTGAAAAAAATTACGAAATGACAAAAACGATGGGTTATAGCCCATGTTTTTTGAAATTTTGAAAAAAAAAGTTATCCTCGTTTCTCATCACTTTGGACCATGGGCTATAGCCCATATCGTACGGCATACTA
Source organism: Protomyctophum bolini (assembly GCF_963924005.1). Classification (NCBI taxonomy): domain Eukaryota; kingdom Metazoa; phylum Chordata; class Actinopteri; order Myctophiformes; family Myctophidae; genus Protomyctophum; species Protomyctophum bolini. Next base: position 13,945,361 of record NC_137863.1, on the reverse strand, counting down.
TAGCGCGCCGTTTTTCATCATTTTTGAGGATTTGAAAAAAATTACGAAATGACAAAAACGATGGGTTATAGCCCATGTTTTTTGAAATTTTGAAAAAAAAAGTTAGCCTCGTTTCTCATCATTTTGGACCGTGGGCTATAGCCCATATCGTACGGCATACTATAGCGCGCAGTTTTTCATCATTTTTGAAGATTTGAAAAAAATTACGAAATGACAAAAACGATGGGTTATAGCCCATGTTTTTTGAAATTTTGAAAAAAAAAGTTAGCCTCGTTTCTCATCATTTTGGACCGTGGGCTATAGCCCATATCGTACGGCATACTATAGCGCGCCGTTTTTCATCATTTTTGAAGATTTGAAAAAAATTACGAAATGACAAAAACGATGGGTTATAGCCCATGTTTTTTGAAATTTTGAAAAAAAAAGTTATCCTCGTTTCTCATCATTTTGGACCATGGGCTATAGCCCATATCGTACGGCATACTATAGCGCGCCGTTTTTCATCATTTTTGAGGATTAGAAAAAAATTACGAAATGACCAAAACGATGGGTTATAGCCCATGTTTTTTGAAATTTTGAAAAAAAAAGTTAGCCTCGTTTCTCATCATTTTGGACCGTGGGCTATAGCCCATATCGTACGGCATACTATAGCGCGCCGTTTTTCATCATTTTTGAAGATTTGAAAAAAATGACAAAAACGATGGGTTATAGCCCATGTTTTTTGAAATTTTGAAAAAAAAGGTTATCCTCGTTTCTCATCATTTTGGACCATGGGCTATAGCCCGTATCGTACGGCATACTATAGCGCGCCGTTTTTCATCATTTTTGAGGATTTGAAAAAAATGACGAAATGACAAAAACGATGGGTTATAGCCCATGTTTTTTGAAATTTTGAAAAAAAAAGTTAGCCTCGTTTCTCATCATTTTGGACCGTGGGCTATAGCCCATATCGTACGGCATACTATAGCGCGCCGTTTTTCATCATTTTTGAAGATTTGAAAAAAATTACGAAATGACAAAAACGATGGGTTATAGCCCATGTTTTTTGAAATTTTGAAAAAAAAAGTTATCCTCGTTTCTCATCATTTTGGACCATGGGCTATAGCCCATATCGTACGGCATACTATAGCGCGCCGTTTTTCATCATTTTTGAGGATTTGAAAAAAATGACGAAATGACAAAAACGATGGGTTATAGCCCATGTTTTTTGAAATTTTGAAAAAAAAAGTTAGCCTCGTTTCTCATCATTTTGGACCGTGGGCTATAGCCCATATCGTACGGCATACTATAGCGCGCCGTTTTTCATCATTTTTGAAGATTTGAAAAAAATTACGAAATGACAAAAACGATGGGTTATAGCCCATGTTTTTTGAAATTTTGAAAAAAAAAGTTATCCTCGTTTCTCATCATTTTGGACCATGGGCTATAGCCCATATCGTACGGCATACTATAGCGCGCCGTTTTTCATCATTTTTGAGGATTAGAAAAAAATTACGAAATGACCAAAACGATGGGTTATAGCCCATGTTTTTTGAAATTTTGAAAAAAAAAGTTAGCCTCGTTTCTCATCATTTTGGACCGTGGGCTATAGCCCATATCGTACGGCATACTATAGCGCGCCGTTTTTCATCATTTTTGAAGATTTGAAAAAAATGACAAAAACGATGGGTTATAGCCCATGTTTTTTGAAATTTTGAAAAAAAAGGTTATCCTCGTTTCTCATCATTTTGGACCATGGGCTATAGCCCATATCGTACGGCATACTATAGCGCGCCGTTTTTCATCATTTTTGAGGATTTGAAAAAAATGACGAAATGACAAAAACGATGGGTTATAGCCCATGTTTTTTGAAATTTTGAAAAAAAAAGTTAGCCTCGTTTCTCATCATTTTGGACCGTGGGCTATAGCCCATATCGTACGGCATACTATAGCGCGCCGTTTTTCATCATTTTTGAAGATTTGAAAAAAATTACGAAATGACAAAAACGATGGGTTATAGCCCATGTTTTTTGAAATTTTGAAAAAAAAAGTTATCCTCGTTTCTCATCATTTTGGACCATGGGCTATAGCCCATATCGTACGGCATACTATAGCGCGCCGTTTTTCATCATTTTTGAGGATTTGAAAAAAATGACGAAATGACAAAAACGATGGGTTATAGCCCATGTTTTTTGAAATTTTGAAAAAAAAAGTTAGCCTCGTTTCTCATCATTTTGGACCGTGGGCTATAGCCCATATCGTACGGCATACTATAGCGCGCCGTTTTTCATCATTTTTGAAGATTTGAAAAAAATGACAAAAACGATGGGTTATAGCCCATGTTTTTTGAAATTTTGAAAAAAAAGGTTATCCTCGTTTCTCATCATTTTGGACCATGGGCTATAGCCCATATCGTACGGCATACTATAGCGCGCCGTTTTTCATCATTTTTGAGGATTTGAAAAAAATGACGAAATGACAAAAACGATGGGTTATAGCCCATGTTTTTTGAAATTTTGAAAAAAAAAGTTAGCCTCGTTTCTCATCATTTTGGACCGTGGGCTATAGCCCATATCGTACGGCATACTATAGCGCGCCGTTTTTCATCATTTTTGAAGATTTGAAAAAAATTACGAAATGACAAAAACGATGGGTTATAGCCCATGTTTTTTGAAATTTTGAAAAAAAAAGTTATCCTCGTTTCTCATCATTTTGGACCATGGGCTATAGCCCATATCGTACGGCATACTATAGCGCGCCGTTTTTCATCATTTTTGAGGATTTGAAAAAAATGACGAAATGACAAAAACGATGGGTTATAGCCCATGTTTTTTGAAATTTTGAAAAAAAAAGTTAGCGTCGTTTCTCATCATTTTGGACCGTGGGCTATAGCCCATATCGTACGGCATACTATAGCGCGCCGTTTTTCATCATTTTTGAAGATTTGAAAAAAATTACGAAATGACAAAAACGATGGGTTATAGCCCATGTTTTTTGAAATTTTGAAAAAAAAAGTTATCCTCGTTTCTCATCATTTTGGACCATGGGCTATAGCCCATATCGTACGGCATACTATAGCGCGCCGTTTTTCATCATTTTTGAGGATTTGAAAAAAATTACGAAATGACAAAAACGATGGGTTATAGCCCATGTTTTTTGAAATTTTGAAAAAAAAAGTTAGCCTCGTTTCTCATCATTTTGGACCGTGGGCTATAGCCCATATCGTACGGCATACTATAGCGCGCCGTTTTTCATCATTTTTGAAGATTTGAAAAAAATTACGAAATGACAAAAACGATGGGTTATAGCCCATGTTTTTTGAAATTTTGAAAAAAAAAGTTATCCTCGTTTCTCATCATTTTGGACCATGGGCTATAGCCCATATCGTACGGCATACTATAGCGCGCCGTTTTTCATCATTTTTGAAGATTTGAAAAAAATTACGAAATGACAAAAACGATGGGTTATAGCCCATGTTTTTTGAAATTTTGAAAAAAAACGTTATCCTCGTTTCTCATCATTTTGGACCATGGGCTATAGCCCATATCGTACGGCATACTATAGCGCGCCGTTTTTCATCATTTTTGAGGATTTGAAAAAAATTACGAAATGACAAAAACGATGGGTTATAGCCCATGTTTTTTGAAATTTTGAAAAAAAAAGTTAGCCTCGTTTCTCATCATTTTGGACCGTGGGCTATAGCCCATATCGTACGGCATACTATAGCGCGCCGTTTTTCATCATTTTTGAAGATTTGAAAAAAATTACGAAATGACAAAAACGATGGGTTATAGCCCATGTTTTTTGAAATTTTGAAAAAAAAAGTTATCCTCGTTTCTCATCATTTTGGACCATGGGCTATAGCCCATATCGTACGGCATACTATAGCGCGCCGTTTTTCATCATTTTTGAAGATTTGAAAAAAATTACGAAATGACAAAAACGATGGGTTATATCCCATGTTTTTTGAAATTTTGAAAAAAAACGTTATCCTCGTTTCTCATCATTTTGGACCATGGGCTATAGCCCATATCGTACGGCATACTATAGCGCGCCGTTTTTCATCATTTTTGAGGATTTGAAAAAAATTACGAAATGACAAAAACGATGGGTTATAGCCCATGTTTTTTGAAATTTTGAAAAAAAAAGTTAGCCTCGTTTCTCATCATTTTGGACCGTGGGCTATAGCCCATATCGTACGGCATACTATAGCGCGCCGTTTTTCATCATTTTTGAAGATTTGAAAAAAATTACGAAATGACAAAAACGATGGGTTATAGCCCATGTTTTTTGAAATTTTGAAAAAAAAAGTTATCCTCGTTTCTCATCATTTTGGACCATGGGCTATAGCCCATATCGTACGGCATACTATAGCGCGCCGTTTTTCATCATTTTTGAGGATTAGAAAAAAATTACGAAATGACCAAAACGATGGGTTATAGCCCATGTTTTTTGAAATTTTGAAAAAAAAAGTTAGCCTCGTTTCTCATCATTTTGGACCGTGGGCTATAGCCCATATCGTACGGCATACTATAGCGCGCCGTTTTTCATCATTTTTGAAGATTTGAAAAAAATGACAAAAACGATGGGTTATAGCCCATGTTTTTTGAAATTTTGAAAAAAAAGGTTATCCTCGTTTCTCATCATTTTGGACCATGGGCTATAGCCCGTATCGTACGGCATACTATAGCGCGCCGTTTTTCATCATTTTTGAGGATTTGAAAAAAATGACGAAATGACAAAAACGATGGGTTATAGCCCATGTTTTTTGAAATTTTGAAAAAAAAAGTTAGCCTCGTTTCTCATCATTTTGGACCGTGGGCTATAGCCCATATCGTACGGCATACTATAGCGCGCCGTTTTTCATCATTTTTGAAGATTTGAAAAAAATTACGAAATGACAAAAACGATGGGTTATAGCCCATGTTTTTTGAAATTTTGAAAAAAAAAGTTATCCTCGTTTCTCATCATTTTGGACCATGGGCTATAGCCCATATCGTACGGCATACTATAGCGCGCCGTTTTTCATCATTTTTGAGGATTTGAAAAAAATGACGAAATGACAAAAACGATGGGTTATAGCCCATGTTTTTTGAAATTTTGAAAAAAAAAGTTAGCCTCGTTTCTCATCATTTTGGACCGTGGGCTATAGCCCATATCGTACGGCATACTATAGCGCGCCGTTTTTCATCATTTTTGAAGATTTGAAAAAAATTACGAAATGACAAAAACGATGGGTTATAGCCCATGTTTTTTGAAATTTTGAAAAAAAAAGTTATCCTCGTTTCTCATCATTTTGGACCATGGGCTATAGCCCATATCGTACGGCATACTATAGCGCGCCGTTTTTCATCATTTTTGAGGATTAGAAAAAAATTACGAAATGACCAAAACGATGGGTTATAGCCCATGTTTTTTGAAATTTTGAAAAAAAAAGTTAGCCTCGTTTCTCATCATTTTGGACCGTGGGCTATAGCCCATATCGTACGGCATACTATAGCGCGCCGTTTTTCATCATTTTTGAAGATTTGAAAAAAATGACAAAAACGATGGGTTATAGCCCATGTTTTTTGAAATTTTGAAAAAAAAGGTTATCCTCGTTTCTCATCATTTTGGACCATGGGCTATAGCCCATATCGTACGGCATACTATAGCGCGCCGTTTTTCATCATTTTTGAGGATTTGAAAAAAATGACGAAATGACAAAAACGATGGGTTATAGCCCATGTTTTTTGAAATTTTGAAAAAAAAAGTTAGCCTCGTTTCTCATCATTTTGGACCGTGGGCTATAGCCCATATCGTACGGCATACTATAGCGCGCCGTTTTTCATCATTTTTGAAGATTTGAAAAAAATTACGAAATGACAAAAACGATGGGTTATAGCCCATGTTTTTTGAAATTTTGAAAAAAAAAGTTATCCTCGTTTCTCATCATTTTGGACCATGGGCTATAGCCCATATCGTACGGCATACTATAGCGCGCCGTTTTTCATCATTTTTGAGGATTTGAAAAAAATGACGAAATGACAAAAACGATGGGTTATAGCCCATGTTTTTTGAAATTTTGAAAAAAAAAGTTAGCCTCGTTTCTCATCATTTTGGACCGTGGGCTATAGCCCATATCGTACGGCATACTATAGCGCGCCGTTTTTCATCATTTTTGAAGATTTGAAAAAAATGACAAAAACGATGGGTTATAGCCCATGTTTTTTGAAATTTTGAAAAAAAAGGTTATCCTCGTTTCTCATCATTTTGGACCATGGGCTATAGCCCATATCGTACGGCATACTATAGCGCGCCGTTTTTCATCATTTTTGAGGATTTGAAAAAAATGACGAAATGACAAAAACGATGGGTTATAGCCCATGTTTTTTGAAATTTTGAAAAAAAAAGTTAGCCTCGTTTCTCATCATTTTGGACCGTGGGCTATAGCCCATATCGTACGGCATACTATAGCGCGCCGTTTTTCATCATTTTTGAAGATTTGAAAAAAATTACGAAATGACAAAAACGATGGGTTATAGCCCATGTTTTTTGAAATTTTGAAAAAAAAAGTTATCCTCGTTTCTCATCATTTTGGACCATGGGCTATAGCCCATATCGTACGGCATACTATAGCGCGCCGTTTTTCATCATTTTTGAGGATTTGAAAAAAATGACGAAATGACAAAAACGATGGGTTATAGCCCATGTTTTTTGAAATTTTGAAAAAAAAAGTTAGCGTCGTTTCTCATCATTTTGGACCGTGGGCTATAGCCCATATCGTACGGCATACTATAGCGCGCCGTTTTTCATCATTTTTGAAGATTTGAAAAAAATTACGAAATGACAAAAACGATGGGTTATAGCCCATGTTTTTTGAAATTTTGAAAAAAAAAGTTATCCTCGTTTCTCATCATTTTGGACCATGGGCTATAGCCCATATCGTACGGCATACTATAGCGCGCCGTTTTTCATCATTTTTGAGGATTTGAAAAAAATTACGAAATGACAAAAACGATGGGTTATAGCCCATGTTTTTTGAAATTTTGAAAAAAAAAGTTAGCCTCGTTTCTCATCATTTTGGACCGTGGGCTATAGCCCATATCGTACGGCATACTATAGCGCGCCGTTTTTCATCATTTTTGAAGATTTGAAAAAAATTACGAAATGACAAAAACGATGGGTTATAGCCCATGTTTTTTGAAATTTTGAAAAAAAAAGTTATCCTCGTTTCTCATCATTTTGGACCATGGGCTATAGCCCATATCGTACGGCATACTATAGCGCGCCGTTTTTCATCATTTTTGAAGATTTGAAAAAAATTACGAAATGACAAAAACGATGGGTTATAGCCCATGTTTTTTGAAATTTTGAAAAAAAACGTTATCCTCGTTTCTCATCATTTTGGACCATGGGCTATAGCCCATATCGTACGGCATACTATAGCGCGCCGTTTTTCATCATTTTTGAGGATTTGAAAAAAATTACGAAATGACAAAAACGATGGGTTATAGCCCATGTTTTTTGAAATTTTGAAAAAAAAAGTTAGCCTCGTTTCTCATCATTTTGGACCGTGGGCTATAGCCCATATCGTACGGCATACTATAGCGCGCCGTTTTTCATCATTTTTGAAGATTTGAAAAAAATTACGAAATGACAAAAACGATGGGTTATAGCCCATGTTTTTTGAAATTTTGAAAAAAAAAGTTATCCTCGTTTCTCATCATTTTGGACCATGGGCTATAGCCCATATCGTACGGCATACTATAGCGCGCCGTTTTTCATCATTTTTGAAGATTTGAAAAAAATTACGAAATGACAAAAACGATGGGTTATATCCCATGTTTTTTGAAATTTTGAAAAAAAACGTTATCCTCGTTTCTCATCATTTTGGACCATGGGCTATAGCCCATATCGTACGGCATACTATAGCGCGCCGTTTTTCATCATTTTTGAGGATTTGAAAAAAATTACGAAATGACAAAAACGATGGGTTATAGCCCATGTTTTTTGAAATTTTGAAAAAAAAAGTTAGCCTCGTTTCTCATCATTTTGGACCGTGGGCTATAGCCCATATCGTACGGCATACTATAGTGCGCCGTTTTTCATAATTTTTGAAGATTTGAAAAAAATTACGAAATGACAAAAACGATGGGTTATAGCCCATGTTTTTTGAAATTTTGAAAGAAAAAGTTATCCTCGTTTCTCATCATTTTGGACCATGGGCTATAGCCCATATCGTACGGCATACTATAGCGCGCCGTTTTTCATCATTTTTGAGGATTTGAAAAAAATGACGAAATGACAAAAACGATGGGTTATAGCCCATGTTTTTTGAAATTTTGAAAAAAAAAGTTATCCTCGTTTCTCATCATTTTGGACCGTGGGCTATAGCCCATATCGTACGGCATACTATAGCGCGCCGTTTTTCATCATTTTTGAGGATTTGAAAAAAATGACGAAATGACAAAAACGATGGGTTATAGCCCATGTTTTTTGAAATTTTGAAAAAAAAAGTTAGCCTCGTTTCTCGTCATTTTGGACCGTGGGCTATAGCCCATATCGTACGGCATAGTATAGCGCGCAGTTTTTCATCATTTTTGAAGATTTGAAAAAAATTACGAAATGACAAAAACGATGGGTTATAGCCCATGTTTTTTGAAATTTTGAAAAAAAAAGTTATCCTCGTTTCTCATCATTTTGGACCATGGGCTATAGCCCATATCGTACGGCATACTATAGCGCGCCGTTTTTCATCATTTTTGAGGATTTGAAAAAAATGACGTAACTTTGAGGCTGCACAGATTGTGCTTCTCTCTCTGACCTCGTCAGCACACAATAAACGGTGGCGGCAGGTGACATGGCGGCGCGCACAGACGCTGCGGCTTTGAGCTCTTCTTTTCAGTGCTTTTTGTTAGTGTTGTTATGTTTGTCAGTCACTGTTAGCCGTGCAAATCCTGTTTATAGTCGACAGGACCTTTTAGGCATTGGACTGCGGACTGATCAAGGTGATCAGTCTGTAAACAAAGACTATATTCACTCGCACGACATACCGCGGGACATAGCCCGCCGACCGGGCTCTCCGTGGATCATCGTACCGGCAAGCAGGAGGAGGCGACGCAGGGAGAGGAAGCAGAAGCGGGGCTGCCGAGCTGGTGTCCTCACGCAGCTAAAAAGACGGCCACACAAACCACCGCTTCCCAGCATCTTCCTCTCAAACGTCAGATCCATTGCAAACAAAATCGACGACCTGAGACTATGGACTGCAGGAAATAGGCGCATCCAGGATTGTTGTGTCACGGTGATAACCGAGACCTGGCTTCACCCTTCCATTCCAGATACGGCTATTGAGCTAGCAGATCGCACAGTACACCGAATGGACAGAAACCGCGACTCCGGTAAGGGCAAAGGAGGAGGAGTTTGCATTTATGTAAACAACAGCTGGTGCACAAACACTACTACCATTGACAGCCACTGCTCTCCAGACTTAGAGTATGTGACAGTTAAGTGCAGACCGACATACCTCCCACGTGAATTTACTGTTGTCATGGTAACTGCTGTGTACATACCACCAGATGCAAATGCTAACGTAGCCCTTAGTCACTTGTATGATTCTATTAGTCTTCAACAAAATAGCCACCCTGAGGGTGTACATATCATAGCAGGTGATTTTAACCATGTTAATTTGAAAGTAGTGCTCCCCAAGTTACATCAGCACATAAAATGTGCCACTAGAGGTGCAAATACTCTAGATAAAGTCTACTCTAATATTAAACATGGTTACAAGGCTATACAGATGCCACACCTAGCCTCCTCTGACCATATGTCACTGCTCCTCATACCAGCATACACTCCTCTCAGGAAAAAAGCCCCCCTCACAACGAGGACTGTTCAAACGTGGCCTGATGATGCTACAGAGCAGCTGCAGGACTGTTTTGAAAGCACCGATTGGGACATTTTTGAACATCAGGACCTGGAAGTATACACCTCATCTGTCCTCTGTTATATAAAACACTGTGTGGAGACAGTCACAGTGGACAGGCGTATTTGTGTGTACCCTAACCAGAAGCCCTGGATGAACAGAGAAGTCAGAGTCCTGCTGAAGCAGAGGGACAGTGCCTTCAGGGCTGGAGACGAGGCACTTTATAAGGCAGCGAGAATCCAGCTGAACAAAGGCATCAGGAGGGCTAAGGCAGCATACAAGAAAAAGATTGAGGACAACCTCAGCAGCAACGACACAAGGCAGATGTGGCAAGGTGTCCAACACATCACCAACTACAAGTCAAGCAACCGCGCTGCAGCCAGCGGTGACGCCTCATCAGCGGAGGAGTTAAACCATTTCTTTGCTCGTTTTGAGGTTGACACACCGGAGGCCTCATCACATCTACCAGTGCACAGCAGCAACATCCTTACAGTGCAGGTGCAGGAGGTCAAGCACACACTGCAAGCGGTCAACCCAAGGAAAGCTGCAGGACCAGATGGTGTGACAGGAAGGGTTTTGAAGGACTGCGCAGACCAACTGGCGGGTGTCTTTACCAAGATATTCAACCAGTCCCTACAACAGGGCTTGATTCCACCCTGTCTGAAGTCCTCCACAATAATTCCCCTCCCAAAAAAGGCAAATGTCAGCAGCCTAAATGACTACCGGCCAGTGGCACTTACACCTATCATCATGAAGTGCTTTGAGAAACTGGTCCGGAGACATATTACAGCTAGTCTACCATCCACACTTGACCCCCACCAGTTTGCATACAGAGCCAACAGGTCTACAGAAGACGCCATAGCGACAGCTCTCCATTCCACACTCACACACCTGGAAAAGCCAAGGAGCTACACCAGGCTACTCTTCATAGACTTCAGCTCTGCGTTTAACACCATCGTGCCGGGCAGACTAATCCCCAAGCTACTGGAGTTGGGACTCTCTCAGCACATCTGCCTCTGGATTAAAAACTTTCTGACAGACCGCCCTCAAAGAGTGAGAGTAGGACCCCATCTATCCTCAGCACTCAGCGTCAGCACTGGTGCTCCACAGGGCTGTGTGCTGAGCCCCCTACTCTACACTCTCTACACCCACGACTGTACTCCCATCCATCCTAGTAATGCCATCATCAAATTTGCGGATGACACCACTGTGGTGGGACTCATTACAGAAGGGGACGAGACAGCGTACAGGGAAGAGGTGAAAGGGCTGTCAGAAATGGTGTGAGAAAAACAACCTCATTCTCAACACCTCCAAGACCAAGGAGCTGATAGTAGACTTCAGGAGGAAGAATATCCAGCCTATCCAGCCTATCCACATCAATGGAGAGGAGGTGGAAAGGGTCTCAGACTTCAAGTTCCTGGGCATGAACATCTCGGACAACATGACCTGGAAAATTAACACCACTGCGCTCCAGAAGAAAGGTCAACAGCGACTGTACTTTCTCAGAGTACTGAGGAAAATGGACCTAATGGAGAGTGTGCTCCTGTCCTTTTACCGATGTGCCATCGAGTCGGTACTGATCTACGGCATCTCCCTGTGGTTCTGCAGCTGCACGGCGGCAGAAAGAAAGTCCCTTCAGGGGGTCATAAATACTGCCCAGAGGATCATGGCATGTCCCCTTCCATCTCTGGAGGACCTCTACAAGAGACATTGTAGCAGGAGAGCCAACAGTATCCTCAAGGACCCATCCCACCCAGGTCACCACCTGCTGCAGCTCATGCCCTCAGGGAGGCGCTATAGGGTCATCAAGACCAGGACTAACAGACTGAAGGACAGTTTCTACCCCAGAGCAGTCATAGCTCTTAACACTGACACTTGAACTCTGACACTCGACACTTTATGAACTAAAAGGACTTCATGTGCAATATGCGTTAAATGTTTGTATTTTGTGTTTTTATATAGAGTATTATGTCTTTTGTTTTAAATGCACTGATCTGGTTTGCAATTCAATTTCGTTGTCTCGTACAATGACAATAAAGATATTCTGATTCTGATGACAAAAACGATGGGTTATAGCCCATGTTTTTTGAAAATTTGAAAAAAAAAGTTAGCCTCGTTTCTCATCATTTTGGACCGTGGGCTATAGCCCATATCGTACGGCATACTATAGCTCGCCGTTTTTCATCATTTTTGAAGATTTGAAAAAAATTACGAAATGACAAAAACGATGGGTTATAGCCCATGTTTTTTGAAATTTTGAAAAAAAAAGTTATCCTCGTTTCTCATCATTTTGGACCATGGGCTATAGCCCATATCGTACGGCATACTATAGCGCGCCGTTTTTTCATCATTTTTGAGGATTTGAAAAAAATTACGAAATGACAAAAACGATGGGTTATATCCCATGTTTTTTGAAATTTTGAAAAAAAAAGTTAGCCTCGTTTCTCATCATTTTGGACCGTGGGCTATAGCCCATATCGTACGGCATACTATAGCGCGCCGTTTTTCATCATTTTTGAAGATTTGAAAAAAATTACGAAATGACAAAAACGATGGGTTATAGCCCATGTTTTTTGAAATTTTGAAAAAAAAAGTTAGCCTCGTTTCTCATCATTTTGGACCGTGGGCTATAGCCCATATCGTACGGCATACTATAGCGCGCCGTTTATCATCATTTTTGAAGATTTGAAAAAAATTACGAAATGACAAAAACGATGGGTTATAGCCCATGTTTTTTGAAATTTTGAAAAAAAAAGTTATCCTCGTTTCTCATCATTTTAGACCATGGGCTATAGCCCATATCGTACGGCATACTATAGCGCGCCGTTTTTCATCATTTTTGAGGATTTGAAAAAAATTACGAAATGACAAAAACGATGGGTTATAGCCCATGTTTTTTGAAATTTTGAAAAAAAAAGTTAGCCTCGTTTCTCATCATTTTGGACCGTGGGCTATAGCCCATATCGTAAGGCATACTATAGCGCGCCGTTTTTCATCATTTTTGAAGATTTGAAAAAAATTACGAAATGACAAAAACGATGGGTTATAGCCCATGTTTTTTGAAATTTTGAAAGAAAAAGTTATCCTCGTTTCTCATCATTTTGGACCATGGGCTATAGCCCATATCGTACGGCATACTATAGCGCGCCGTTTTTCATCATTTTTGAGGATTTGAAAAAAATGACGAAATGACAAAAACGATGGGTTATAGCCCATGTTTTTTGAAATTTTGAAAAAAAAAGTTATCCTCGTTTCTCATCGTTTTGGACCATGGGCTATAGCCCATATCGTACGGCATACTATAGCGCGCCGTTTTTCATCATTTTTGAAGATTTGAAAAAAATTACGAAATGACAAAAACGATGGGTTATAGCCCATGTTTTTTGAAATTTTGAAAAAAAAAGTTATCCTCGTTTCTCATCATTTTGGACCATGGGCTATAGCCCATATCGTACGGCATACTATAGCGCGCCGTTTTTCATCATTTTTGAGGATTTGAAAAAAATTACGAAATGACAAAAACGATAGGTTATAGCCCATGTTTTTTGAAATTTTGAAAAAAAAAAGTTATCATCGTTTCTCATCATTTTGGACCATGGGCTATAGCCCATATCGTACGGCATACTATAGCGCGCCGTTTTTCATCATTTTTGAAGATTTGAAAAAAATGACGAAATGACAAAAACGATGGGTTATAGCCCATGTTTTTTGAAATTTTGAAAAAAAAAGTTATCCTCGTTTCTCATCATTTTGGACCATGGGCTATAGCCCATATCGTACGGCATACTATAGCGCGCCGTTTTTCATCACTTTTGAGGATTTGAAAAAAATGACGAAATGACAAAAACGATGGGTTATAGCCCATGTTCTTTGAAATTTTGAAAAAAAAAGTTAGCCTCGTTTCTTATCATTTTGGACAGTGGGCTATAGCCCATATCGTACGGCATACTATAGCGCGCCGTTTTTCATCATTTTTGAAGATTTGAAAAAAATTACGAAATGACAAAAACGATGGGTTATAGCCCATGTTTTTTGAAATTTTGAAAAAAAAAGTTAGCCTCGTTTCTCATCATTTTGGACCGTGGGCTATAGCCCATATCGTACGGCATACTATAGCGCGCCGTTTTTCATCATTTTTGAAGATTTGAAAAAAATGACGAAATGACAAAAACGATGGGTTATAGCCCATGTTTTTTGAAATTTTGAAAAAAAAAGTTATCCTCGTTTCTCATCATTTTGGACCGTGGGCTATAGCCCATATCGTACGGCATACTATAGCGCGCCGTTTTTCATCATTTTTGAGGATTTGAAAAAATGACGAAATGACAAAAACGATGGGTTATAGCCCATGTTTTTTGAAATTTTGAAAAAAAAAGTTAGCCTCGTTTCTCATCATTTTGGACCGTGGGCTATAGCCCATATCGTACGGCATACTATAGCGCGCCGTTTTTCATCATTTTTGAAGATTTGAAAAAAATTACGAAATGACAAAAACGATGGGTTATAGCCCATGTTTTTTGAAATTTTGGGAAAAAAAGTTAGCCTCGTTTCTCATCATTTTGGACCGTGGGCTATAGCCCATATCGTACGGCATACTATAGCGCGCCGTTTTTCATCATTTTTGAAGATTTGAAAAAAATGACAAAATGACAAAAACGATGGGTTATAGCCCATGTTTTTTGAAATTTTGAAAGAAAAAGTTATCCTCGTTTCTCATCATTTTGGACCATGGGCTATAGCCCATATCGTACGGCATACTATAGCGCGCCGTTTTTCATCATTTTTGAGGATTTGAAAAAAATGACGAAATGACAAAAACGATGGGTTATAGCCCATGTTTTTTGAAATTTTGAAAAAAAAAGTTAGCCTCGTTTCTCATCATTTTGGACCGTGGGCTATAGCCCATATCGTACGGCATACTATAGCGCGCCGTTTTTCATCATTTTTGAAGATTTAATTTTTTTTACGAAATGACAAAAACGATGGGTTATAGCCCATGTTTTTTGAAATTTTGAAAAAAAAAGTTATCCTCGTTTCTCATCATTTTGGACCATGGGCTATAGCCCATATCGTACGGCATACTATAGCGCGCCGTTTTTCATCATTTTTGAGGATTTGAAAAAAATGACGAAATGACAAAAACGATGGGTTATAGCCCATGTTTTTTGAAATTTTGAAAAAAAAAGTTAGCCTCGTTTCTCATCATTTTGGACCGTGGGCTATAGCCCATATCGTACGGCATACTATAGCGCGCCGTTTTTCATCATTTTTGAAGATTTGAAAAAAATTACGAAATGACAAAAACGATGGGTTATAGCCCATGTTTTTTGAAATTTTGAAAAAAAAAGTTATCCTCGTTTCTCATCATTTTGGACCATGGGCCATAGCCCATATCGTACGGCATACTATAGCGCGCCGTTTTTCATCATTTTTGAGGATTTGAAAAAAATGACGAAATGACAAAAACGATGGGTTATAGCCCATGTTTTTTGAAATTTTGAAAAGAAAAGTTAGCCTCGTTTCTCATCATTTTGGACCGTGGGCTATAGCCCATATCGTACGGCATACTATAGCGCGCCGTTTTTCATCATTTTTGAAGATTTGAAAAAAATGACAAAATGACAAAAACGATGGGTTATAGCCCATGTTTTTTGAAATTTTGAAAGAAAAAGTTATCCTCGTTTCTCATCATTTTGGACCATGGGCTATAGCCCATATCGTACGGCATACTATAGCGCGCCGTTTTTCATCATTTTTGAGGATTTGAAAAAAATGACGAAATGACAAAAACGATGGGTTATAGCCCATGTTTTTTGAAATTTTGAAAAAAAAAGTTAGCCTCGTTTCTCATCATTTTGGACCGTGGGCTATAGCCCATATCGTACGGCATACTATAGCGCGCCGTTTTTCATCATTTTTGAAGATTTAAATTTTTTTACGAAATGACAAAAACGATGGGTTATAGCCCATGTTTTTTGAAATTTTGAAAAAAAAAGTTATCCTCGTTTCTCATCATTTTGGACCATGGGCTATAGCCCATATCGTACGGCATACTATAGCGCGCCGTTTTTCATCATTTTTGAGGATTTGAAAAAAATGACGAAATGACAAAAACGATGGGTTATAGCCCATGTTTTTTGAAATTTTGAAAAAAAAAGTTAGCCTCGTTTCTCATCATTTTGGACCGTGGGCTATAGCCCATATCGTACGGCATACTATAGCGCGCCGTTTTTCATCATTTTTGAAGATTTGAAAAAAATTACGAAATGACAAAAACGATGGGTTATAGCCCATGTTTTTTGAAATTTTGAAAAAAAAAGTTATCCTCGTTTCTCATCATTTTGGACCATGGGCCATAGCCCATATCGTACGGCATACTATAGCGCGCCGTTTTTCATCATTTTTGAGGATTTGAAAAAAATGACGAAATGACAAAAACGATGGGTTATAGCCCATGTTTTTTGAAATTTTGAAAAAAAAAGTTAGCCTCGTTTCTCATCATTTTGGACCGTGGGCTATAGCCCATATCGTACGGCATACTATAGCGCGCCGTTTTTCATCATTTTTGAAGATTTTAAAAAAATGACAAAATGACAAAAACGATGGGTTATAGCCCATGTTTTTTGAAATTTTGAAAGAAAAAGTTATCCTCGTTTCTCATCATTTTGGACCATGGGCTATAGCCCATATCGTACGGCATACTATAGCGCGCCGTTTTTCATCATTTTTGAGGATTTGAAAAAAATGACGAAATGACAAAAACGATGGGTTATAGCCCATGTTTTTTGAAATTTTGAAAAAAAAAGTTAGCCTCGTTTCTCATCATTTTGGACCGTGGGCTATAGCCCATATCGTACGGCATACTATAGCGCGCCGTTTTTCATCATTTTTGAAGATTTGAAAAAAATTACGAAATGACAAAAACGATGGGTTATAGCCCATGTTTTTTGAAATTTTGAAAAAAAAAGTTAGCCTCGTTTCTCATCATTTTGGACCATGGGCTATAGCCCATATCGTACGGCATACTATAGCGCGCCGTTTTTCATCATTTTTGAGGATTTGAAAAAAATGACGAAATGACAAAAACGATGGGTTATAGCCCATGTTTTTTGAAATTTTGAAAAAAAAAGTTAGCCTCGTTTCTCATCATTTTGGACCGTGGGCTATAGCCCATATCGTACGGCATACTATAGCGCGCCGTTTTTCATCATTTTTGAGGATTTGAAAAAAATGACGAAATGACAAAAACGATGGGTTATAGCCCATGTTTTTTGAAATTTTGAAAAAAAAAGTTATCCTCGTTTCTCATCATTTTGGACCATGGGCTATAGCCCATATCGTACGGCATACTATAGCGCGCCGTTTTTTCATCATTTTTGAGGATTTGAAAAAAATTACGAAATGACAAAAACGATGGGTTATAGCCCATGTTTTTTGAAATTTTGAAAAAAAAAGTTATCCTCGTTTCTCATCATTTTGGACCATGGGCTATAGCCCATATCGTACGGCATACTATAGCGCGCCGTTTTTCATCATTTTTGAGGATTTGAAAAAAATGACGAAATGACAAAAACGATGGGTTATAGCCCATGTTTTTTGAAATTTTGAAAAAAAAAGTTAGCCTCGTTTCTCATCATTTTGGACCGTGGGCTATAGCCCATATCGTACGGCATACTATAGCGCGCCGTTTTTCATCATTTTTGAGGATTTGAAAAAAATGACGAAATGACAAAAACGATGGGTTATAGCCCATGTTTTTTGAAATTTTGAAAAAAAAAGTTATCCTCGTTTCTCATCATTTTGGACCATGGGCTATAGCCCATATCGTACGGCATACTATAGCGCGCCGTTTTTTCATCATTTTTGAGGATTTGAAAAAATTACGAAATGACAAAAACGATGGGTTATATCCCATGTTTTTTGAAATTTTGAAAAAAAAAGTTAGCCTCGTTTCTCATCATTTTGGACCGTGGGCTATAGCCCATATCGTACGGCATACTATAGCGCGCCGTTTTTCATCATTTTTGAAGATTTGAAAAAAATTACGAAATGACAAAAACGATGGGTTATAGCCCATGTTTTTTGAAATTTTGAAAAAAAAAGTTAGCCTCGTTTCTCATCATTTTGGACCGTGGGCTATAGCCCATATCGTACGGCATACTATAGCGCGCCGTTTTTCATCATTTTTGAAGATTTGAAAAAAATTACGAAATGACAAAAACGATGGGTTATAGCCCATGTTTTTAGAAATTTTGAAAAAAAAAGTTATCCTCGTTTCTCATCATTTTGGACCATGGGCTATAGCCCATATCGTACGGCATACTATAGCGCGCCGTTTTTCATCATTTTTGAGGATTTGAAAAAAATTACGAAATGACAAAAACGATGGGTTATAGCCCATGTTTTTTGAAATTTTGAAAAAAAAAGTTAGCCTCGTTTCTCATCATTTTGGACCGTGGGCTATAGCCCATATCGTACGGCATACTATAGCGCGCCGTTTTTCATCATTTTTGAAGATTTGAAAAAAATTACGAAATGACAAAAACGATGGGTTATAGCCCATGTTTTTTGAAATTTTGAAAGAAAAAGTTATCCTCGTTTCTCATCATTTTGGACCATGGGCTATAGCCCATATCGTACGGCATACTATAGCGCGCCGTTTTTCATCATTTTTGAGGATTTGAAAAAAATGACGAAATGACAAAAACGATGGGTTATAGCCCATGTTTTTTGAAATTTTGAAAAAAAAAGTTATCCTCGTTTCTCATCATTTTGGACCATGGGCCATAGCCCATATCGTACGGCATACTATAGCGCGCCGTTTTTCATCATTTTTGAGGATTTGAAAAAAATGACGAAATGACAAAAACGATGGGTTATAGCCCATGTTTTTTGAAATTTTGAAAAAAAAAGTTAGCCTCGTTTCTCATCATTTTGGACCGTGGGCTATAGCCCATATCGTACGGCATACTATAGCGCGCCGTTTTTCATCATTTTTGAAGATTTTAAAAAAATGACAAAATGACAAAAACGATGGGTTATAGCCCATGTTTTTTGAAATTTTGAAAGAAAAAGTTATCCTCGTTTCTCATCATTTTGGACCATGGGCTATAGCCCATATCGTACGGCATACTATAGCGCGCCGTTTTTCATCATTTTTGAGGATTTGAAAAAAATGACGAAATGACAAAAACGATGGGTTATAGCCCATGTTTTTTGAAATTTTGAAAAAAAAAGTTAGCCTCGTTTCTCATCATTTTGGACCGTGGGCTATAGCCCATATCGTACGGCATACTATAGCGCGCCGTTTTTCATCATTTTTGAAGATTTGAAAAAAATTACGAAATGACAAAAACGATGGGTTATAGCCCATGTTTTTTGAAATTTTGAAAAAAAAAGTTAGCCTCGTTTCTCATCATTTTGGACCATGGGCTATAGCCCATATCGTACGGCATACTATAGCGCGCCGTTTTTCATCATTTTTGAGGATTTGAAAAAAATGACGAAATGACAAAAACGATGGGTTATAGCCCATGTTTTTTGAAATTTTGAAAAAAAAAGTTAGCCTCGTTTCTCATCATTTTGGACCGTGGGCTATAGCCCATATCGTACGGCATACTATAGCGCGCCGTTTTTCATCATTTTTGAGGATTTGAAAAAAATGACGAAATGACAAAAACGATGGGTTATAGCCCATGTTTTTTGAAATTTTGAAAAAAAAAGTTATCCTCGTTTCTCATCATTTTGGACCATGGGCTATAGCCCATATCGTACGGCATACTATAGCGCGCCGTTTTTTCATCATTTTTGAGGATTTGAAAAAAATTACGAAATGACAAAAACGATGGGTTATAGCCCATGTTTTTTGAAATTTTGAAAAAAAAAGTTATCCTCGTTTCTCATCATTTTGGACCATGGGCTATAGCCCATATCGTACGGCATACTATAGCGCGCCGTTTTTCATCATTTTTGAGGATTTGAAAAAATTACGAAATGACAAAAACGATGGGTTATATCCCATGTTTTTTGAAATTTTGAAAAAAAAAGTTAGCCTCGTTTCTCATCATTTTGGACCGTGGGCTATAGCCCATATCGTACGGCATACTATAGCGCGCCGTTTTTCATCATTTTTGAAGATTTGAAAAAAATTACGAAATGACAAAAACGATGGGTTATAGCCCATGTTTTTTGAAATTTTGAAAAAAAAAGTTAGCCTCGTTTCTCATCATTTTGGACCGTGGGCTATAGCCCATATCGTACGGCATACTATAGCGCGCCGTTTTTCATCATTTTTGAAGATTTGAAAAAAATTACGAAATGACAAAAACGATGGGTTATAGCCCATGTTTTTAGAAATTTTGAAAAAAAAAGTTATCC
This sequence comes from Protomyctophum bolini, assembly GCF_963924005.1. Taxonomy (NCBI): domain Eukaryota; kingdom Metazoa; phylum Chordata; class Actinopteri; order Myctophiformes; family Myctophidae; genus Protomyctophum; species Protomyctophum bolini. Next base: position 13,925,101 of record NC_137863.1, on the reverse strand, counting down.
TCGTTTCTCATCATTTTGGACCATGGGCTATAGCCCATATCGTACGGCATACTATAGCGCGCCGTTTTTCATCATTTTTGAGGATTTGAAAAAAATTACGAAATGACAAAAACGATGGGTTATAGCCCATGTTTTTTGAAATTTTGAAAAAAAAAGTTAGCCTCGTTTCTCATCATTTTGGACCGTGGGCTATAGCCCATATCGTACGGCATACTATAGCGCGCCGTTTTTCATCATTTTTGAAGATTTGAAAAAAATTACGAAATGACAAAAACGATGGGTTATAGCCCATGTTTTTTGAAATTTTGAAAGAAAAAGTTATCCTCGTTTCTCATCATTTTGGACCATGGGCTATAGCCCATATCGTACGGCATACTATAGCGCGCCGTTTTTCATCATTTTTGAGGATTTGAAAAAAATGACGAAATGACAAAAACGATGGGTTATAGCCCATGTTTTTTTAAATTTTGAAAAAAAATGTTATCCTCGTTTCTCATCATTTTGGACCATGGGCTATAGCCCATATCGTACGGCATACTATAGCGCGCCGTTTTTCATCATTTTTGAGGATTTGAAAAAAATGACGAAATGACAAAAACGATGGGTTATAGCCCATGTTTTTTGAAATATTGAAAAAAAAAGTTAGCCTCGTTTCTCATCATTTTGGACCGTGGGCTATAGCCCATATCGTACGGCATACTATAGCGCGCCGTTTTTCATCATTTTTGAAGATTTGAAAAAAATTACGAAATGACAAAAACGATGGGTTATAGCCCATGTTTTTTGAAATTTTGAAAAAAAAAGTTATCCTCGTTTCTCATCATTTTGGACCATGGGCTATAGCCCATATCGTACGGCATACTATAGCGCGCCGTTTTTCATCATTTTTGAGGATTTGAAAAAAATGACGAAATGACAAAAACGATGGGTTATAGCCCATGTTTTTTGAAATTTTGAAAAAAAAAGTTAGCCTCGTTTCTCATCATTTTGGACCGTGGGCTATAGCCCATATCGTACGGCATACTATAGCGCGCCGTTTTTCATCATTTTTGAAGATTTTAAAAAAATGACAAAATGACAAAAACGATGGGTTATAGCCCATGTTTTTTGAAATTTTGAAAGAAAAAGTTATCCTCGTTTCTCATCATTTTGGACCATGGGCTATAGCCCATATCGTACGGCATACTATAGCGCGCCGTTTTTCATCATTTTTGAGGATTTGAAAAAAATGACGAAATGACAAAAACGATGGGTTATAGCCCATGTTTTTTGAAATTTTGAAAAAAAAAGTTAGCCTCGTTTCTCATCATTTTGGACCGTGGGCTATAGCCCATATCGTACGGCATACTATAGCGCGCCGTTTTTCATCATTTTTGAAGATTTGAAAAAAATTACGAAATGACAAAAACGATGGGTTATAGCCCATGTTTTTTGAAATTTTGAAAAAAAAAGTTAGCCTCGTTTCTCATCATTTTGGACCGTGGGCTATAGCCCATATCGTACGGCATACTATAGCGCGCCGTTTTTCATCATTTTTTAAGATTTGAAAAAAATTACGAAATGACAAAAACGATGGGTTATAGCCCATGTTTTTTGAAATTTTGAAAAAAAAAGTTATCCTCGTTTCTCATCATTTTGGACCATGGGCTATAGCCCATATCGTACGGCATACTATAGCGCGCCGTTTTTCATCATTTTTGAGGATTTGAAAAAAATGACGAAATGACAAAAACGATGGGTTATAGCCCATGTTTTTTGAAATTTTGAAAAAAAAAGTTAGCCTCGTTTCTCATCATTTTGGACCGTGGGCTATAGCCCATATCGTACGGCATACTATAGCGCGCCGTTTTTCATCATTTTTGAGGATTTGAAAAAAATGACGAAATGACAAAAACGATGGGTTATAGCCCATGTTTTTTGAAATTTTGAAAAAAAAAGTTATCCTCGTTTCTCATCATTTTGGACCATGGGCTATAGCCCATATCGTACGGCATACTATAGCGCGCCGTTTTTTCATCATTTTTGAGGATTTGAAAAAAATTACGAAATGACAAAAACGATGGGTTATAGCCCATGTTTTTTGAAATTTTGAAAAAAAAAGTTATCCTCGTTTCTCATCATTTTGGACCATGGGCTATAGCCCATATCGTACGGCATACTATAGCGCGCCGTTTTTCATCATTTTTGAGGATTTGAAAAAAATGACGAAATGACAAAAACGATGGGTTATAGCCCATGTTTTTTGAAATTTTGAAAAAAAAAGTTAGCCTCGTTTCTCATCATTTTGGACCGTGGGCTATAGCCCATATCGTACGGCATACTATAGCGCGCCGTTTTTCATCATTTTTGAGGATTTGAAAAAAATGACGAAATGACAAAAACGATGGGTTATAGCCCATGTTTTTTGAAATTTTGAAAAAAAAAGTTATCCTCGTTTCTCATCATTTTGGACCATGGGCTATAGCCCATATCGTACGGCATACTATAGCGCGCCGTTTTTTCATCATTTTTGAGGATTTGAAAAAAATTACGAAATGACAAAAACGATGGGTTATATCCCATGTTTTTTGAAATTTTGAAAAAAAAAGTTAGCCTCGTTTCTCATCATTTTGGACCGTGGGCTATAGCCCATATCGTACGGCATACTATAGCGCGCCGTTTTTCATCATTTTTGAAGATTTGAAAAAAATTACGAAATGACAAAAACGATGGGTTATAGCCCATGTTTTTTGAAATTTTGAAAAAAAAAGTTAGCCTCGTTTCTCATCATTTTGGACCGTGGGCTATAGCCCATATCGTACGGCATACTATAGCGCGCCGTTTTTCATCATTTTTGAAGATTTGAAAAAAATTACGAAATGACAAAAACGATGGGTTATAGCCCATGTTTTTTGAAATTTTGAAAAAAAAAGTTATCCTCGTTTCTCATCATTTTGGACCATGGGCTATAGCCCATATCGTACGGCATACTATAGCGCGCCGTTTTTCATCATTTTTGAGGATTTGAAAAAAATTACGAAATGACAAAAACGATGGGTTATAGCCCATGTTTTTTGAAATTTTGAAAAAAAAAGTTAGCCTCGTTTCTCATCATTTTGGACCGTGGGCTATAGCCCATATCGTACGGCATACTATAGCGCGCCGTTTTTCATCATTTTTGAAGATTTGAAAAAAATTACGAAATGACAAAAACGATGGGTTATAGCCCATGTTTTTTGAAATTTTGAAAGAAAAAGTTATCCTCGTTTCTCATCATTTTGGACCATGGGCTATAGCCCATATCGTACGGCATACTATAGCGCGCCGTTTTTCATCATTTTTGAGGATTTGAAAAAAATGACGAAATGACAAAAACGATGGGTTATAGCCCATGTTTTTTGAAATTTTGAAAAAAAATGTTATCCTCGTTTCTCATCATTTTGGACCATGGGCTATAGCCCATATCGTACGGCATACTATAGCGCGCCGTTTTTCATCATTTTTGAGGATTTGAAAAAAATGACGAAATGACAAAAACGATGGGTTATAGCCCATGTTTTTTGAAATTTTGAAAAAAAAAGTTAGCCTCGTTTCTCATCATTTTGGACCGTGGGCTATAGCCCATATCGTACGGCATACTATAGCGCGCCGTTTTTCATCATTTTTGAAGATTTGAAAAAAATTACGAAATGACAAAAACGATGGGTTATAGCCCATGTTTTTTGAAATTTTGAAAAAAAAAGTTATCCTCGTTTCTCATCATTTTGGACCATGGGCTATAGCCCATATCGTACGGCATACTATAGCGCGCCGTTTTTCATCATTTTTGAGGATTTGAAAAAAATTACGAAATGACAAAAACGATAGGTTATAGCCCATGTTTTTTGAAATTTTGAAAAAAAAGGTTATCATCGTTTCTCATCATTTTGGACCATGGGCTATAGCCCATATCGTACAGCATACTATAGCGCGCCGTTTTTCATCATTTTTGAGGATTTGAAAAAAATGACGAAATGACAAAAACGATGGGTTATAGCCCATGTTTTTTGAAATTTTGAAAAAAAAAGTTATCCTCGTTTCTCATCATTTTGGACCATGGGCTATAGCCCATATCGTACGGCATACTATAGCGCGCCGTTTTTTCATCATTTTTGAGGATTTGAAAAAAATTACGAAATGACAAAAACGATGGGTTATAGCCCATGTTTTTTGAAATTTTGAAAAAAAAAGTTATCCTCGTTTCTCATCATTTTGGACCATGGGCTATAGCCCATATCGTACGGCATACTATAGCGCGCCGTTTTTCATCATTTTTGAGGATTTGAAAAAAATGACGAAATGACAAAAACGATGGGTTATAGCCCATGTTCTTTGAAATTTTGAAAAAAAAAGTTAGCCTCGTTTCTCATCATTTTGGACCGTGGGCTATAGCCCATATCGTACGGCATACTATAGCGCGCCGTTTTTCATCATTTTTGAGGATTTGAAAAAAATGACGAAATGACAAAAACGATGGGTTATAGCCCATGTTTTTTGAAATTTTGAAAAAAAAAGTTATCCACGTTTCTCATCATTTTGGACCATGGGCTATAGCCCATATCGTACGGCATACTATAGCGCGCCGTTTTTTCATCATTTTTGAGGATTTGAAAAAAATTACGAAATGACAAAAACGATGGGTTATATCCCATGTTTTTTGAAATTTTGAAAAAAAAAGTTAGCCTCGTTTCTCATCATTTTGGACCGTGGGCTATAGCCCATATCGTACGGCATACTATAGCGCGCCGTTTTTCATCATTTTTGAAGATTTGAAAAAAATTACGAAATGACAAAAACGATGGGTTATAGCCCATGTTTTTTGAAATTTTGAAAAAAAAAGTTAGCCTCGTTTCTCATCATTTTGGACCGTGGGCTATAGCCCATATCGTACGGCATACTATAGCGCGCCGTTTTTCATCATTTTTGAAGATTTGAAAAAAATTACGAAATGACAAAAACGATGGGTTATAGCCCATGTTTTTTGAAATTTTGAAAAAAAAAGTTATCCTCGTTTCTCATCATTTTGGACCATGGGCTATAGCCCATATCGTACGGCATACTATAGCGCGCCGTTTTTCATCATTTTTGAGGATTTGAAAAAAATTACGAAATGACAAAAACGATGGGTTATAGCCCATGTTTTTTGAAATTTTGAAAAAAAAAGTTAGCCTCGTTTCTCATCATTTTGGACCGTGGGCTATAGCCCATATCGTACGGCATACTATAGCGCGCCGTTTTTCATCATTTTTGAAGATTTGAAAAAAATTACGAAATGACAAAAACGATGGGTTATAGCCCATGTTTTTTGAAATTTTGAAAGAAAAAGTTATCCTCGTTTCTCATCATTTTGGACCATGGGCTATAGCCCATATCGTACGGCATACTATAGCGCGCCGTTTTTCATCATTTTTGAGGATTTGAAAAAAATGACGAAATGACAAAAACGATAGGTTATAGCCCATGTTTTTTGAAATTTTGAAAAAAAAAGTTATCATCGTTTCTCATCATTTTGGACCATGGGCTATAGCCCATATCGTACGGCATACTATAGCGCGCCGTTTTTCATCATTTTTGAAGATTTGAAAAAAATGACGAAATGACAAAAACGATGGGTTATAGCCCATGTTTTTTGAAATTTTGAAAAAAAAAGTTATCCTCGTTTCTCATCATTTTGGACCATGGGCTATAGCCCATATCGTACGGCATACTATAGCGCGCCGTTTTCCATCATTTTTGAGGATTTGAAAAAAATGACGAAATGACAAAAACGATGGGTTATAGCCCATGTTCTTTGAAATTTTGAAAAAAAAAGTTAGCCTCGTTTCTCATCATTTTGGACCGTGGGCTATAGCCCATATCGTACGGCATACTATAGCGCGCCGTTTTTCATCATTTTTGAAGATTTGAAAAAAATTACGAAATGACAAAAACGATGGGTTATAGCCCATGTTTTTTGAAATTTTGAAAAAAAAAGTTAGCCTCGTTTCTCATCATTTTGGACCGTGGGCTATAGCCCATATCGTACGGCATACTATAGCGCGCCGTTTTTCATCATTTTTGAAGATTTGAAAAAAATGACGAAATGACAAAAACGATGGGTTATAGCCCATGTTTTTTGAAATTTTGAAAAAAAAAGTTATCCTCGTTTCTCATCATTTTGGACCGTGGGCTATAGCCCATATCGTACGGCATACTATAGCGCGCCGTTTTTCATCATTTTTGAGGATTTGAAAAAATGACGAAATGACAAAAACGATGGGTTATAGCCCATGTTTTTTGAAATTTTGAAAAAAAAAGTTAGCCTCGTTTCTCATCATTTTGGACCGTGGGCTATAGCCCATATCGTACGGCATACTATAGCGCGCCGTTTTTCATCATTTTTGAAGATTTGAAAAAAATTACGAAATGACAAAAACGATGGGTTATAGCCCATGTTTTTTGAAATTTTGAAAAAAAAAGTTATCCTCGTTTCTCATCATTTTGGACCATGGGCTATAGCCCATATCGTACGGCATACTATAGCGCGCCGTTTTTCATCATTTTTGAGGATTTGAAAAAAATGACGAAATGACAAAAACGATGGGTTATAGCCCATGTTTTTTGAAATTTTGGGAAAAAAAGTTAGCCTCGTTTCTCATCATTTTGGACCGTGGGCTATAGCCCATATCGTACGGCATACTATAGCGCGCCGTTTTTCATCATTTTTGAAGATTTGAAAAAAATGACAAAATGACAAAAACGATGGGTTATAGCCCATGTTTTTTGAAATTTTGAAAGAAAAAGTTATCCTCGTTTCTCATCATTTTGGACCATGGGCTATAGCCCATATCGTACGGCATACTATAGCGCGCCGTTTTTCATCATTTTTGAGGATTTGAAAAAAATGACGAAATGACAAAAACGATGGGTTATAGCCCATGTTTTTTGAAATTTTGAAAAAAAAAGTTAGCCTCGTTTCTCATCATTTTGGACCGTGGGCTATAGCCCATATCGTACGGCATACTATAGCGCGCCGTTTTTCATCATTTTTGAAGATTTAAAAAAAATTACGAAATGACAAAAACGATGGGTTATAGCCCATGTTTTTTGAAATTTTGAAAAAAAAAGTTATCCTCGTTTCTCATCATTTTGGACCATGGGCTATAGCCCATATCGTACGGCATACTATAGCGCGCCGTTTTCATCATTTTTGAGGATTTGAAAAAAATGACGAAATGACAAAAACGATGGGTTATAGCCCATGTTTTTTGAAATTTTGAAAAAAAAAGTTAGCCTCGTTTCTCATCATTTTGGACCGTGGGCTATAGCCCATATCGTACGGCATACTATAGCGCGCCGTTTTTCATAATTTTTGAAGATTTGAAAAAAATTACGAAATGACAAAAACGATGGGTTATAGCCCATGTTTTTTGAAATTTTGAAAAAAAAAGTTATCCTCGTTTCTCATCATTTTGGACCATGGGCTATAGCCCATATCGTACGGCATACTATAGCGCGCCGTTTTTCATCATTTTTGAGGATTTGAAAAAAATGACGAAATGACAAAAACGATGGGTTATAGCCCATGTTTTTTGAAATTTTGAAAAAAAACAGTTAGCCTCGTTTCTCATCATTTTGGACCGTGGGCTATAGCCCATATCGTACGGCATACTATAGCGCGCCGTTTTTCATCATTTTTGAAGATTTAAAAAAAATGACAAAATGACAAAAACGATGGGTTATAGCCCATGTTTTTTGAAATTTTGAAAGAAAAAGTTATCCTCGTTTCTCATCATTTTGGACCATGGGCTATAGCCCATATCGTACGGCATACTATAGCGCGCCGTTTTTCATCATTTTTGAGGATTTGAAAAAAATGACGAAATGACAAAAACGATGGGTTATAGCCCATGTTTTTTGAAATTTTGAAAAAAAACAGTTAGCCTCGTTTCTCATCATTTTGGACCGTGGGCTATAGCCCATATCGTACGGCATACTATAGCGCGCCGTTTTTCATCATTTTTGAAGATTTAAAAAAAATGACAAAATGACAAAAACGATGGGTTATAGCCCATGTTTTTTGAAATTTTGAAAGAAAAAGTTATCCTCGTTTCTCATCATTTTGGACCATGGGCTATAGCCCATATCGTACGGCATACTATAGCGCGCCGTTTTTCATCATTTTTGAGGATTTGAAAAAAATGACGAAATGACAAAAACGATGGGTTATAGCCCATGTTTTTTGAAATTTTGAAAAAGAAAGTTAGCCTCGTTTCTCATCATTTTGGACCGTGGGCTATAGCCCATATCGTACGGCATACTATAGCGCGCCGTTTTTCATCATTTTTGAAGATTTAAAAAAAATGACAAAATGACAAAAACGATGGGTTATAGCCCATGTTTTTTGAAATTTTGAAAGAAAAAGTTATCCTCGTTTCTCATCATTTTGGACCATGGGCTATAGCCCATATCGTACGGCATACTATAGCGCGCCGTTTTTCATCATTTTTGAGGATTTGAAAAAAATGACGAAATGACAAAAACGATGGGTTATAGCCCATGTTTTTTGAAATTTTGAAAAAAAAAGTTAGCCTCGTTTCTCATCATTTTGGACCGTGGGCTATAGCCCATATCGTACGGCATACTATAGCGCGCCGTTTTTCATCATTTTTGAAGATTTGAAAAAAATTACGAAATGACAAAAACGATGGGTTATAGCCCATGTTTTTTGAAATTTTGAAAAAAAAAGTTAGCCTCGTTTCTCATCATTTTGGACCGTGGGCTATAGCCCATATCGTACGGCATACTATAGCGCGCCGTTTTTCATCATTTTTGAAGATTTGAAAAAAATTACGAAATGACAAAAACGATGGGTTATAGCCCATGTTTTTTGAAATTTTGAAAAAAAAAGTTATCCTCGTTTCTCATCATTTTGGACCATGGGCTATAGCCCATATCGTACGGCATACTATAGCGCGCCGTTTTTCATCATTTTTGAGGATTTGAAAAAACGACGAAATGACAAAAACGATGGGTTATAGCCCATGTTTTTTGAAATTTTGAAAAAAAAAGTTAGCCTCGTTTCTCATCATTTTGGACCGTGGGCTATAGCCCATATCGTACGGCATACTATAGCGCGCCGTTTTTCATCATTTTTGAGGATTTGAAAAAAATGACGAAATGACAAAAACGATGGGTTATAGCCCATGTTTTTTGAAAATTTTGAAAAAAAAGTTAGCCTCGTTTCTCATCATTTTGGACCGTGGGCTATAGCCCATATCGTACGGCATACTATAGCGCGCCGTTTTTCATCATTTTTGAAGATTTGAAAAAAATGACGAAATGACAAAAACGATGGGTTATAGCCCATGTTTTTTGAAATTTTGAAAAAAAAAGTTATCCTCGTTTCTCATCATTTTGGACCATGGGCTATAGCCCATATCGTACGGCATACTATAGCGCGCCGTTTTTCATCATTTTTGAGGATTTGAAAAAAATGACGAAATGACAAAAACGATGGGTTATAGCCCATGTTTTTTGAAATTTTGAAAAAAAAAGTTAGCCTCGTTTCTCATCATTTTGGACCGTGGGCTATAGCCCATATCGTACGGCATACTATAGCGCGCCGTTTTTCATCATTTTTGAGGATTTGAAAAAAATGACGAAATGACAAAAACGATGGGTTATAGCCCATGTTTTTTGAAATTTTGAAAAAAAATGTTATCCTCGTTTCTCATCATTTTGGACCATGGGCTATAGCCCATATCGTACGGCATACTATAGCGCGCCGTTTTTTCATCATTTTTGAGGATTTGAAAAAAATTACGAAATGACAAAAACGATGGGTTATATCCCATGTTTTTTGAAATTTTGAAAAAAAAAGTTAGCCTCGTTTCTCATCATTTTGGACCGTGGGCTATAGCCCATATCGTACGGCATACTATAGCGCGCCGTTTTTCATCATTTTTGAAGATTTGAAAAAAATTACGAAATGACAAAAACGATGGGTTATAGCCCATGTTTTTTGAAATTTTGAAAAAAAAAGTTAGCCTCGTTTCTCATCATTTTGGACTGTGGGCTATAGCCCATATCGTACGGCATACTATAGCGCGCCGTTTTTCATCATTTTTGAAGATTTGAAAAAAATTACGAAATGACAAAAACGATGGGTTATAGCCCATGTTTTTTGAAATTTTGAAAAAAAAAGTTATCCTCGTTTCTCATCATTTTGGACCATGGGCTATAGCCCATATCGTACGGCATACTATAGCGCGCCGTTTTTCATCATTTTTGAGGATTTGAAAAAAATTACGAAATGACAAAAACGATGGGTTATAGCCCATGTTTTTTGAAATTTTGAAAAAAAAAGTTAGCCTCGTTTCTCATCATTTTGGACCGTGGGCTATAGCCCATATCGTACGGCATACTATAGCGCGCCGTTTTTCATCATTTTTGAAGATTTGAAAAAAATTACGAAATGACAAAAACGATGGGTTATAGCCCATGTTTTTTGAAATTTTGAAAGAAAAAGTTATCCTCGTTTCTCATCATTTTGGACCATGGGCTATAGCCCATATCGTACGGCATACTATAGCGCGCCGTTTTTCATCATTTTTGAGGATTTGAAAAAAATGACGAAATGACAAAAACGATGGGTTATAGCCCATGTTTTTTGAAATTTTGAAAAAAAAAGTTATCCTCGTTTCTCATCATTTTGGACCATGGGCTATAGCCCATATCGTACGGCATACTATAGCGCGCCGTTTTTCATCATTTTTGAGGATTTGAAAAAAATGACGAAATGACAAAAACGATGGGTTATAGCCCATGTTTTTTGAAATTTTGAAAAAAAAAGTTATCCTCGTTTCTCATCATTTTGGACCTTGGGCTATAGCCCATATCGTACGGCATACTATAGCGCGCCGTTTTTCATCATTTTTGAAGATTTGAAAAAAATTACGAAATGACAAAAACGATGGGTTATAGCCCATGTTTTTTGAAATTTTGAAAAAAAAAGTTATCCTCGTTTCTCATCATTTTGGACCATGGGCTATAGCCCATATCGTACGGCATACTATAGCGCGCCGTTTTTCATCATTTTTGAGGATTTGAAAAAAATGACGAAATGACAAAAACGATGGGTTATAGCCCATGTTTTTTGAAATTTTGGGAAAAAAAGTTAGCCTCGTTTCTCATCATTTTGGACCGTGGGCTATAGCCCATATCGTACGGCATACTATAGCGCGCCGTTTTTCATCATTTTTGAAGATTTGAAAAAAATGACAAAATGACAAAAACGATGGGTTATAGCCCATGTTTTTTGAAATTTTGAAAGAAAAAGTTATCCTCGTTTCTCATCATTTTGGACCATGGGCTATAGCCCATATCGTACGGCATACTATAGCGCGCCGTTTTTCATCATTTTTGAGGATTTGAAAAAAATGACGAAATGACAAAAACGATGGGTTATAGCCCATGTTTTTTGAAATTTTGAAAAAAAAAGTTAGCCTCGTTTCTCATCATTTTGGACCGTGGGCTATAGCCCATATCGTACGGCATACTATAGCGCGCCGTTTTTCATCATTTTTGAAGATTTGAAAAAAATTACGAAATGACAAAAACGATGGGTTATAGCCCATGTTTTTTGAAATTTTGAAAAAAAAAGTTAGCCTCGTTTCTCATCATTTTGGACCGTGGGCTATAGCCCATATCGTACGGCATACTATAGCGCGCCGTTTATCATCATTTTTGAAGATTTGAAAAAAATTACGAAATGACAAAAACGATGGGTTATAGCCCATGTTTTTTGAAATTTTGAAAAAAAAAGTTATCCTCGTTTCTCATCATTTTAGACCATGGGCTATAGCCCATATCGTACGGCATACTATAGCGCGCCGTTTTTCATCATTTTTGAGGATTTGAAAAAAATTACGAAATGACAAAAACGATGGGTTATAGCCCATGTTTTTTGAAATTTTGAAAAAAAAAGTTAGCCTCGTTTCTCATCATTTTGGACCGTGGGCTATAGCCCATATCGTAAGGCATACTATAGCGCGCCGTTTTTCATCATTTTTGAAGATTTGAAAAAAATTACGAAATGACAAAAACGATGGGTTATAGCCCATGTTTTTTGAAATTTTGAAAGAAAAAGTTATCCTCGTTTCTCATCATTTTGGACCATGGGCTATAGCCCATATCGTACGGCATACTATAGCGCGCCGTTTTTCATCATTTTTGAGGATTTGAAAAAAATGACGAAATGACAAAAACGATGGGTTATAGCCCATGTTTTTTGAAATTTTGAAAAAAAAAGTTATCCTCGTTTCTCATCGTTTTGGACCATGGGCTATAGCCCATATCGTACGGCATACTATAGCGCGCCGTTTTTCATCATTTTTGAAGATTTGAAAAAAATTACGAAATGACAAAAACGATGGGTTATAGCCCATGTTTTTTGAAATTTTGAAAAAAAAAGTTATCCTCGTTTCTCATCATTTTGGACCATGGGCTATAGCCCATATCGTACGGCATACTATAGCGCGCCGTTTTTCATCATTTTTGAGGATTTGAAAAAAATTACGAAATGACAAAAACGATAGGTTATAGCCCATGTTTTTTGAAATTTTGAAAAAAAAAAGTTATCATCGTTTCTCATCATTTTGGACCATGGGCTATAGCCCATATCGTACGGCATACTATAGCGCGCCGTTTTTCATCATTTTTGAAGATTTGAAAAAAATGACGAAATGACAAAAACGATGGGTTATAGCCCATGTTTTTTGAAATTTTGAAAAAAAAAGTTATCCTCGTTTCTCATCATTTTGGACCATGGGCTATAGCCCATATCGTACGGCATACTATAGCGCGCCGTTTTTCATCACTTTTGAGGATTTGAAAAAAATGACGAAATGACAAAAACGATGGGTTATAGCCCATGTTCTTTGAAATTTTGAAAAAAAAAGTTAGCCTCGTTTCTTATCATTTTGGACAGTGGGCTATAGCCCATATCGTACGGCATACTATAGCGCGCCGTTTTTCATCATTTTTGAAGATTTGAAAAAAATTACGAAATGACAAAAACGATGGGTTATAGCCCATGTTTTTTGAAATTTTGAAAAAAAAAGTTAGCCTCGTTTCTCATCATTTTGGACCGTGGGCTATAGCCCATATCGTACGGCATACTATAGCGCGCCGTTTTTCATCATTTTTGAAGATTTGAAAAAAATGACGAAATGACAAAAACGATGGGTTATAGCCCATGTTTTTTGAAATTTTGAAAAAAAAAGTTATCCTCGTTTCTCATCATTTTGGACCGTGGGCTATAGCCCATATCGTACGGCATACTATAGCGCGCCGTTTTTCATCATTTTTGAGGATTTGAAAAAATGACGAAATGACAAAAACGATGGGTTATAGCCCATGTTTTTTGAAATTTTGAAAAAAAAAGTTAGCCTCGTTTCTCATCATTTTGGACCGTGGGCTATAGCCCATATCGTACGGCATACTATAGCGCGCCGTTTTTCATCATTTTTGAAGATTTGAAAAAAATTACGAAATGACAAAAACGATGGGTTATAGCCCATGTTTTTTGAAATTTTGGGAAAAAAAGTTAGCCTCGTTTCTCATCATTTTGGACCGTGGGCTATAGCCCATATCGTACGGCATACTATAGCGCGCCGTTTTTCATCATTTTTGAAGATTTGAAAAAAATGACAAAATGACAAAAACGATGGGTTATAGCCCATGTTTTTTGAAATTTTGAAAGAAAAAGTTATCCTCGTTTCTCATCATTTTGGACCATGGGCTATAGCCCATATCGTACGGCATACTATAGCGCGCCGTTTTTCATCATTTTTGAGGATTTGAAAAAAATGACGAAATGACAAAAACGATGGGTTATAGCCCATGTTTTTTGAAATTTTGAAAAAAAAAGTTAGCCTCGTTTCTCATCATTTTGGACCGTGGGCTATAGCCCATATCGTACGGCATACTATAGCGCGCCGTTTTTCATCATTTTTGAAGATTTAATTTTTTTACGAAATGACAAAAACGATGGGTTATAGCCCATGTTTTTTGAAATTTTGAAAAAAAAAGTTATCCTCGTTTCTCATCATTTTGGACCATGGGCTATAGCCCATATCGTACGGCATACTATAGCGCGCCGTTTTTCATCATTTTTGAGGATTTGAAAAAAATGACGAAATGACAAAAACGATGGGTTATAGCCCATGTTTTTTGAAATTTTGAAAAAAAAAGTTAGCCTCGTTTCTCATCATTTTGGACCGTGGGCTATAGCCCATATCGTACGGCATACTATAGCGCGCCGTTTTTCATCATTTTTGAAGATTTGAAAAAAATTACGAAATGACAAAAACGATGGGTTATAGCCCATGTTTTTTGAAATTTTGAAAAAAAAAGTTATCCTCGTTTCTCATCATTTTGGACCATGGGCCATAGCCCATATCGTACGGCATACTATAGCGCGCCGTTTTTCATCATTTTTGAGGATTTGAAAAAAATGACGAAATGACAAAAACGATGGGTTATAGCCCATGTTTTTTGAAATTTTGAAAAAAAAAGTTAGCCTCGTTTCTCATCATTTTGGACCGTGGGCTATAGCCCATATCGTACGGCATACTATAGCGCGCCGTTTTTCATCATTTTTGAAGATTTGAAAAAAATGACAAAATGACAAAAACGATGGGTTATAGCCCATGTTTTTTGAAATTTTGAAAGAAAAAGTTATCCTCGTTTCTCATCATTTTGGACCATGGGCTATAGCCCATATCGTACGGCATACTATAGCGCGCCGTTTTTCATCATTTTTGAGGATTTGAAAAAAATGACGAAATGACAAAAACGATGGGTTATAGCCCATGTTTTTTGAAATTTTGAAAAAAAAAGTTAGCCTCGTTTCTCATCATTTTGGACCGTGGGCTATAGCCCATATCGTACGGCATACTATAGCGCGCCGTTTTTCATCATTTTTGAGGATTTGAAAAAAATGACGAAATGACAAAAACGATGGGTTATAGCCCATGTTTTTTGAAAATTTTGAAAAAAAAGTTAGCCTCGTTTCTCATCATTTTGGACCGTGGGCTATAGCCCATATCGTACGGCATACTATAGCGCGCCGTTTTTCATCATTTTTGAAGATTTGAAAAAAATGACGAAATGACAAAAACGATGGGTTATAGCCCATGTTTTTTGAAATTTTGAAAAAAAAAGTTATCCTCGTTTCTCATCATTTTGGACCATGGGCTATAGCCCATATCGTACGGCATACTATAGCGCGCCGTTTTTCATCATTTTTGAGGATTTGAAAAAAATGACGAAATGACAAAAACGATGGGTTATAGCCCATGTTTTTTGAAATTTTGAAAAAAAAAGTTAGCCTCGTTTCTCATCATTTTGGACCGTGGGCTATAGCCCATATCGTACGGCATACTATAGCGCGCCGTTTTTCATCATTTTTGAGGATTTGAAAAAAATGACGAAATGACAAAAACGATGGGTTATAGCCCATGTTTTTTGAAATTTTGAAAAAAAATGTTATCCTCGTTTCTCATCATTTTGGACCATGGGCTATAGCCCATATCGTACGGCATACTATAGCGCGCCGTTTTTTCATCATTTTTGAGGATTTGAAAAAAATTACGAAATGACAAAAACGATGGGTTATATCCCATGTTTTTTGAAATTTTGAAAAAAAAAGTTAGCCTCGTTTCTCATCATTTTGGACCGTGGGCTATAGCCCATATCGTACGGCATACTATAGCGCGCCGTTTTTCATCATTTTTGAAGATTTGAAAAAAATTACGAAATGACAAAAACGATGGGTTATAGCCCATGTTTTTTGAAATTTTGAAAAAAAAAGTTAGCCTCGTTTCTCATCATTTTGGACTGTGGGCTATAGCCCATATCGTACGGCATACTATAGCGCGCCGTTTTTCATCATTTTTGAAGATTTGAAAAAAATTACGAAATGACAAAAACGATGGGTTATAGCCCATGTTTTTTGAAATTTTGAAAAAAAAAGTTATCCTCGTTTCTCATCATTTTGGACCATGGGCTATAGCCCATATCGTACGGCATACTATAGCGCGCCGTTTTTCATCATTTTTGAGGATTTGAAAAAAATTACGAAATGACAAAAACGATGGGTTATAGCCCATGTTTTTTGAAATTTTGAAAAAAAAAGTTAGCCTCGTTTCTCATCATTTTGGACCGTGGGCTATAGCCCATATCGTACGGCATACTATAGCGCGCCGTTTTTCATCATTTTTGAAGATTTGAAAAAAATTACGAAATGACAAAAACGATGGGTTATAGCCCATGTTTTTTGAAATTTTGAAAGAAAAAGTTATCCTCGTTTCTCATCATTTTGGACCATGGGCTATAGCCCATATCGTACGGCATACTATAGCGCGCCGTTTTTCATCATTTTTGAGGATTTGAAAAAAATGACGAAATGACAAAAACGATGGGTTATAGCCCATGTTTTTTGAAATTTTGAAAAAAAAAGTTATCCTCGTTTCTCATCATTTTGGACCATGGGCTATAGCCCATATCGTACGGCATACTATAGCGCGCCGTTTTTCATCATTTTTGAGGATTTGAAAAAAATGACGAAATGACAAAAACGATGGGTTATAGCCCATGTTTTTTGAAATTTTGAAAAAAAAAGTTATCCTCGTTTCTCATCATTTTGGACCTTGGGCTATAGCCCATATCGTACGGCATACTATAGCGCGCCGTTTTTCATCATTTTTGAAGATTTGAAAAAAATTACGAAATGACAAAAACGATGGGTTATAGCCCATGTTTTTTGAAATTTTGAAAAAAAAAGTTATCCTCGTTTCTCATCATTTTGGACCATGGGCTATAGCCCATATCGTACGGCATACTATAGCGCGCCGTTTTTCATCATTTTTGAGGATTTGAAAAAAATGACGAAATGACAAAAACGATGGGTTATAGCCCATGTTTTTTGAAATTTTGGGAAAAAAAGTTAGCCTCGTTTCTCATCATTTTGGACCGTGGGCTATAGCCCATATCGTACGGCATACTATAGCGCGCCGTTTTTCATCATTTTTGAAGATTTGAAAAAAATGACAAAATGACAAAAACGATGGGTTATAGCCCATGTTTTTTGAAATTTTGAAAGAAAAAGTTATCCTCGTTTCTCATCATTTTGGACCATGGGCTATAGCCCATATCGTACGGCATACTATAGCGCGCCGTTTTTCATCATTTTTGAGGATTTGAAAAAAATGACGAAATGACAAAAACGATGGGTTATAGCCCATGTTTTTTGAAATTTTGAAAAAAAAAGTTAGCCTCGTTTCTCATCATTTTGGACCGTGGGCTATAGCCCATATCGTACGGCATACTATAGCGCGCCGTTTTTCATCATTTTTGAAGATTTAATTTTTTTTACGAAATGACAAAAACGATGGGTTATAGCCCATGTTTTTTGAAATTTTGAAAAAAAAAGTTATCCTCGTTTCTCATCATTTTGGACCATGGGCTATAGCCCATATCGTACGGCATACTATAGCGCGCCGTTTTTCATCATTTTTGAGGATTTGAAAAAAATGACGAAATGACAAAAACGATGGGTTATATCCCATGTTTTTTGAAATTTTGAAAAAAAAAGTTATCCTCGTTTCTCATCATTTTGGACCATGGGCTATAGCCCATATCGTACGGCATACTATAGCGCTGTTTTTCATCATTTTTGAGGATTTGAAAAAAATGACGAAATGACAAAAACGATGGGTTATAGCCCATGTTTTTTGAAATTTTGGAAAAAAAAGTTATCCTCGTTTCTCATCATTTTGGACCATGGGCTATAGCCCATATCGTACGGCATACTATAGCGCGCCGTTTTTCATCATTTTTGAGGATTTGAAAAAAATGACGAAATGACAAAAACGATGGGTTATAGCCCATGTTTTTTGAAATTTTGGAAAAAAAAGTTAGCCTCGTTTCTCATCATGTTGGACCGTGGGCTATAGCCCATATCGTACGGCATACTATAGCGCGCCGTTTTTCATCATTTTTGAAGATTTAAAAAAAATGACAAAATGACAAAAACGATGGGTTATAGCCCATGTTTTTTGAAATTTTGAAAGAAAAAGTTATCCTCGTTTCTCATCATTTTGGACCATGGGCTATAGCCCATATCGTACGGCATACTATAGCGCGCCGTTTTTCATCATTTTTGAGGATTTGAAAAAAATGACGAAATGACAAAAACGATGGGTTATAGCCCATGTTTTTTGAAATTTTGAAAAAAAAAGTTAGCCTCGTTTCTCATCATTTTGGACCGTGGGCTATAGCCCATATCGTACGGCATACTATAGCGCGCCGTTTTTCATCATTTTTGAAGATTTGAAAAAAATTACGAAATGACAAAAACGATGGGTTATAGCCCATGTTTTTTGAAATTTTGAAAAAAAAAGTTATCCTCGTTTCTCATCATTTTGGACCATGGGCTATAGCCCATATCGTACGGCATACTATAGCGCGCCGTTTTTCATCATTTTTGAGGATTTGAAAAAAATGACGAAATGACAAAAACGATGGGTTATAGCCCATGTTTTTTGAAATTTTGAAAAAAAAAGTTAGCCTCGTTTCTCATCATTTTGGACCGTGGGCTATAGCCCATATCGTACGGCATACTATAGCGCGCCGTTTTTCATCATTTTTGAAGATTTAAAAAAAATGACAAAATGACAAAAACGATGGGTTATAGCCCATGTTTTTTGAAATTTTGAAAGAAAAAGTTATCCTCGTTTCTCATCATTTTGGACCATGGGCTATAGCCCATATCGTACGGCATACTATAGCGCGCCGTTTTTCATCATTTTTGAGGATTTGAAAAAAATGACGAAATGACAAAAACGATGGGTTATAGCCCATGTTTTTTGAAATTTTGAAAAAAAAGGTTAGCCTCGTTTCTCATCATTTTGGACCGTGGGCTATAGCCCATATCGTACGGCATACTATAGCGCGCCGTTTTTCATCATTTTTGAAGATTTGAAAAAAATTACGAAATGACAAAAACGATGGGTTATAGCCCATGTTTTTTGAAATTTTGAAAAAAAAAGTTAGCCTCGTTTCTCATCATTTTGGACCGTGGGCTATAGCCCATATCGTACGGCATACTATAGCGCGCCGTTTTTCATCATTTTTGAAGATTTGAAAAAAATTACGAAATGACAAAAACGATGGGTTATAGCCCATGTTTTTTGAAATTTTGAAAAAAAAAGTTATCCTCGTTTCTCATCATTTTGGACCATGGGCTATAGCCCATATCGTACGGCATACTATAGCGCGCCGTTTTTCATCATTTTTGAGGATTTGAAAAAAATGACGAAATGACAAAAACGATGGGTTATAGCCCATGTTTTTTGAAATTTTGAAAAAAAAAGTTAGCCTCGTTTCTCATCATTTTGCACCGTGGGCTATAGCCCATATCGTACGGCATACTATAGCGCGCCGTTTTTCATCATTTTTGAGGATTTGAAAAAAATGACGAAATGACAAAAACGATGGGTTATAGCCCATGTTTTTTGAAATTTTGGAAAAAAAAGTTAGCCTCGTTTCTCATCATTTTGGACCGTGGGCTATAGCCCATATCGTACGGCATACTATAGCGCGCCGTTTTTCATCATTTTTGAAGATTTGAAAAAAATGACGAAATGACAAAAACGATGGGTTATAGCCCATGTTTTTTGAAATTTTGAAAAAAAAAGTTATCCTCGTTTCTCATCATTTTGGACCATGGGCTATAGCCCATATCGTACGGCATACTATAGCGCGCCGTTTTTCATCATTTTTGAGGATTTGAAAAAAATGACGAAATGACAAAAACGATGGGTTATAGCCCATGTTTTTTGAAATTTTGAAAAAAAAAGTTAGCCTCGTTTCTCATCATTTTGGACCGTGGGCTATAGCCCATATCGTACGGCATACTATAGCGCGCCGTTTTTCATCATTTTTGAGGATTTGAAAAAAATGACGAAATGACAAAAACGATGGGTTATAGCCCATGTTTTTTGAAATTTTGAAAAAAAAAGTTATCCTCGTGTCTCATCATTTTGGACCATGGGCTATAGCCCATATCGTACGGCATACTATAGCGCGCCGTTTTTTCATCATTTTTGAGGATTTGAAAAAAATTACGAAATGACAAAAACGATGGGTTATATCCCATGTTTTTTGAAATTTTGAAAAAAAAAGTTAGCCTCGTTTCTCATCATTTTGGACCGTGGGCTATAGCCCATATCGTACGGCATACTATAGCGCGCCGTTTTTCATCATTTTTGAAGATTTGAAAAAAATTACGAAATGACAAAAACGATGGGTTATAGCCCATGTTTTTTGAAATTTTGAAAAAAGAAGTTAGCCTCGTTTCTCATCATTTTGGACCGTGGGCTATAGCCCATATCGTACGGCATACTATAGCGCGCCGTTTTTCATCATTTTTGAAGATTTGAAAAAAATTACGAAATGACAAAAACGATGGGTTATAGCCCATGTTTTTTGAAATTTTGAAAGAAAAAGTTATCCTCGTTTCTCATCATTTTGGACCATGGGCTATAGCCCATATCGTACGGCATACTATAGCGCGCCGTTTTTCATCATTTTTGAGGATTTGAAAAAAATGACGAAATGACAAAAACGATGGGTTATAGCCCATGTTTTTTGAAATTTTGAAAAAAAAAGTTATCCTCGTTTCTCATCATTTTGGACCATGGGCTATAGCCCATATCGTACGGCATACTATAGCGCGCCGTTTTTCATCATTTTTGAGGATTTGAAAAAAATGACGAAATGACAAAAACGATGGGTTATAGCCCATGTTTTTTGAAATTTTGAAAAAAAAAGTTAGCCTCGTTTCTCATCATTTTGGACCGTGGGCTATAGCCCATATCGTACGGCATACTATAGCGCGCCGTTTTTCATCATTTTTGAAGATTTGAAAAAAATTACGAAATGACAAAAACGATGGGTTATAGCCCATGTTTTTTGAAATTTTGAAAAAAAAAGTTATCCTCGTTTCTCATCATTTTGGACCATGGGCTATAGCCCATATCGTACGGCATACTATAGCGCGCCGTTTTTCATCATTTTTGAGGATTTGAAAAAAATTACGAAATGACAAAAACGATGGGTTATAGCCCATGTTTTTTGAAATTTTGAAAAAAAAAGTTATCATCGTTTCTCATCATTTTGGACCATGGGCTATAGCCCATATCGTACGGCATACTATAGCGCGCCGTTTTTCATCATTTTTGAAGATTTGAAAAAAATGACGAAATGACAAAAACGATGGGTTATAGCCCATGTTTTTTGAAATTTTGAAAAAAAAAGTTAGCCTCGTTTCTCATCATTTTGGACCGTGGGCTTTAGCCCATATCGTACGGCATACTATAGCGCGCCGTTTTTCATCATTTTTGAAGATTTGAAAAAAATTACGAAATGACAAAAACGATGGGTTATAGCCCATGTTTTTTAAAATTTTGAAAGAAAAAGTTATCCTCGTTTCTCATCATTTTGGACCATGGGCTATAGCCCATATCGTACGGCATACTATAGCGCGCCGTTTTTCATCATTTTTGAGGATTTGAAAAAAATGACGAAATGACAAAAACGATGGGTTATAGCCCATGTTTTTTGAAATTTTGAAAAAAAAGGTTAGCCTCGTTTCTCATCATTTTGGACCGTGGGCTATAGCCCATATCGTACGGCATACTATAGCGCGCCGTTTTTCATCATTTTTGAAGATTTGAAAAAAATTACGAAATGACAAAAACGATGGGTTATAGCCCATGTTTTTTGAAATTTTGAAAAAAAAAGTTAGCCTCGTTTCTCATCATTTTGGACCGTGGGCTATAGCCCATATCGTACGGCATACTATAGCGCGCCGTTTTTCATCATTTTTGAAGATTTGAAAAAAATTACGAAATGACAAAAACGATGGGTTATAGCCCATGTTTTTTGAAATTTTGAAAAAAAAAGTTATCCTCGTTTCTCATCATTTTGGACCATGGGCTATAGCCCATATCGTACGGCATACTATAGCGCGCCGTTTTTCATCATTTTTGAGGATTTGAAAAAAATGACGAAATGACAAAAACGATGGGTTATAGCCCATGTTTTTTGAAATTTTGAAAAAAAAAGTTAGCCTCGTTTCTCATCATTTTGCACCGTGGGCTATAGCCCATATCGTACGGCATACTATAGCGCGCCGTTTTTCATCATTTTTGAGGATTTGAAAAAAATGACGAAATGACAAAAACGATGGGTTATAGCCCATGTTTTTTGAAATTTTGGAAAAAAAAGTTAGCCTCGTTTCTCATCATTTTGGACCGTGGGCTATAGCCCATATCGTACGGCATACTATAGCGCGCCGTTTTTCATCATTTTTGAAGATTTGAAAAAAATGACGAAATGACAAAAACGATGGGTTATAGCCCATGTTTTTTGAAATTTTGAAAAAAAAAGTTATCCTCGTTTCTCATCATTTTGGACCATGGGCTATAGCCCATATCGTACGGCATACTATAGCGCGCCGTTTTTCATCATTTTTGAGGATTTGAAAAAAATGACGAAATGACAAAAACGATGGGTTATAGCCCATGTTTTTTGAAATTTTGAAAAAAAAAGTTAGCCTCGTTTCTCATCATTTTGGACCGTGGGCTATAGCCCATATCGTACGGCATACTATAGCGCGCCGTTTTTCATCATTTTTGAGGATTTGAAAAAAATGACGAAATGACAAAAACGATGGGTTATAGCCCATGTTTTTTGAAATTTTGAAAAAAAAAGTTATCCTCGTGTCTCATCATTTTGGACCATGGGCTATAGCCCATATCGTACGGCATACTATAGCGCGCCGTTTTTTCATCATTTTTGAGGATTTGAAAAAAATTACGAAATGACAAAAACGATGGGTTATATCCCATGTTTTTTGAAATTTTGAAAAAAAAAGTTAGCCTCGTTTCTCATCATTTTGGACCGTGGGCTATAGCCCATATCGTACGGCATACTATAGCGCGCCGTTTTTCATCATTTTTGAAGATTTGAAAAAAATTACGAAATGACAAAAACGATGGGTTATAGCCCATGTTTTTTGAAATTTTGAAAAAAGAAGTTAGCCTCGTTTCTCATCATTTTGGACCGTGGGCTATAGCCCATATCGTACGGCATACTATAGCGCGCCGTTTTTCATCATTTTTGAAGATTTGAAAAAAATTACGAAATGACAAAAACGATGGGTTATAGCCCATGTTTTTTGAAATTTTGAAAGAAAAAGTTATCCTCGTTTCTCATCATTTTGGACCATGGGCTATAGCCCATATCGTACGGCATACTATAGCGCGCCGTTTTTCATCATTTTTGAGGATTTGAAAAAAATGACGAAATGACAAAAACGATGGGTTATAGCCCATGTTTTTTGAAATTTTGAAAAAAAAAGTTATCCTCGTTTCTCATCATTTTGGACCATGGGCTATAGCCCATATCGTACGGCATACTATAGCGCGCCGTTTTTCATCATTTTTGAGGATTTGAAAAAAATGACGAAATGACAAAAACGATGGGTTATAGCCCATGTTTTTTGAAATTTTGAAAAAAAAAGTTAGCCTCGTTTCTCATCATTTTGGACCGTGGGCTATAGCCCATATCGTACGGCATACTATAGCGCGCCGTTTTTCATCATTTTTGAAGATTTGAAAAAAATTACGAAATGACAAAAACGATGGGTTATAGCCCATGTTTTTTGAAATTTTGAAAAAAAAAGTTATCCTCGTTTCTCATCATTTTGGACCATGGGCTATAGCCCATATCGTACGGCATACTATAGCGCGCCGTTTTTCATCATTTTTGAGGATTTGAAAAAAATTACGAAATGACAAAAACGATGGGTTATAGCCCATGTTTTTTGAAATTTTGAAAAAAAAAGTTATCATCGTTTCTCATCATTTTGGACCATGGGCTATAGCCCATATCGTACGGCATACTATAGCGCGCCGTTTTTCATCATTTTTGAAGATTTGAAAAAAATGACGAAATGACAAAAACGATGGGTTATAGCCCATGTTTTTTGAAATTTTGAAAAAAAAAGTTAGCCTCGTTTCTCATCATTTTGGACCGTGGGCTTTAGCCCATATCGTACGGCATACTATAGCGCGCCGTTTTTCATCATTTTTGAAGATTTGAAAAAAATTACGAAATGACAAAAACGATGGGTTATAGCCCATGTTTTTTAAAATTTTGAAAGAAAAAGTTATCCTCGTTTCTCATCATTTTGGACCATGGGCTATAGCCCATATCGTACGGCATACTATAGCGCGCCGTTTTTCATCATTTTTGAGGATTTGAAAAAAATGACGAAATGACAAAAACGATGGGTTATAGCCCATGTTTTTTGAAATTTTGAAAAAAAAAGTTATCCTCGTTTCTCATCATTTTGGACCATGGGCTATAGCCCATATCGTACGGCATACTATAGCGCGCCGTTTTTCATCATTTTTGAGGATTTGAAAAAAATGACGAAATGACAAAAACGATGGGTTATAGCCCATGTTTTTTGAAATTTTGAAAAAAAAAGTTAGCCTCGTTTCTCATCATTTTGGACCGTGGGCTATAGCCCATATCGTACGGCATACTATAGCGCGCCGTTTTTCATCATTTTTGAAGATTTGAAAAAAATTACGAAATGACAAAAACGATGGGTTATAGCCCATGTTTTTTGAAATTTTGAAAAAAAAAGTTAGCCTCGTTTCTCATCATTTTGGACCGTGGGCTATAGCCCATATCGTACGGCATACTATAGCGCGCCGTTTTTCATCATTTTTGAAGATTTGAAAAAAATTACGAAATGACAAAAACGATGGGTTATAGCCCATGTTTTTTGAAATTTTGAAAGAAAAAGTTATCCTCGTTTCTCATCATTTTGGACCATGGGCTATAGCCCATATCGTACGGCATACTATAGCGCGCCGTTTTTCATCATTTTTGAGGATTTGAAAAAAATGACGAAATGACAAAAACGATGGGTTATAGCCCATGTTTTTTGAAATTTTGAAAAAAAAAGTTATCCTCGTTTCTCATCATTTTGGACCATGGGCTATAGCCCATATCGTACGGCATACTATAGCGCGCCGTTTTTCATCATTTTTGAGGATTTGAAAAAAATGACGAAATGACAAAAACGATGGGTTATAGCCCATGTTTTTTTAAATTTTGAAAAAAAAAGTTAGCCTCGTTTCTCATCATTTTGGACCGTGGGCTATAGCCCATATCGTACGGCATACTATAGCGCGCCGTTTTTCATCATTTTTGAAGATTTGAAAAAAATTACGAAATGACAAAAACGATGGGTTATAGCCCATGTTTTTTGAAATTTTGAAAAAAAAAGTTATCCTCGTTTCTCATCATTTTGGACCATGGGCTATAGCCCATATCGTACGGCATACTATAGCGCGCCGTTTTTCATCATTTTTGAGGATTTGAAAAAAATTACGAAATGACAAAAACGATAGGTTATAGCCCATGTTTTTTGAAATTTTGAAAAAAAAAGTTATCATCGTTTCTCATCATTTTGGACCATGGGCTATAGCCCATATCGTACGGCATACTATAGCGCGCCGTTTTTCATCATTTTTGAAGATTTGAAAAAAATGACGAAATGACAAAAACGATGGGTTATAGCCCATGTTTTTTGAAATTTTGAAAAAAAGAAGTTAGCCTCGTTTCTCATCATTTTGGACTGTGGGCTATAGCCCATATCGTACGGCATACTATAGCGCGCCGTTTTTCATCATTTTTGAAGATTTGAAAAAAATTACGAAATGACAAAAACGATGGGTTATAGCCCATGTTTTTTGAAATTTTGAAAGAAAAAGTTATCCTCGTTTCTCATCATTTTGGACCATGGGCTATAGCCCATATCGTACGGCATACTATAGCGCGCCGTTTTTCATCATTTTTGAGGATTTGAAAAAAATGACGAAATGACAAAAACGATGGGTTATAGCCCATGTTTTTTGAAATTTTGAAAAAAAAAGTTAGCCTCGTTTCTCATCATTTTGGACCGTGGGCTATAGCCCATATCGTACGGCATACTATAGCGCGCCATTTTTCATCATTTTTGAGGATTTGAAAAAAATGACGAAATGACAAAAACGATGGGTTATAGCCCATGTTCTTTGAAATTTTGAAAAAAAAAGTTAGCCTCGTTTCTTATCATTTTGGACCGTGGGCTATAGCCCATATCGTACGGCATACTATAGCGCGCCGTTTTTCATCATTTTTGAAGATTTGAAAAAAATTACGAAATGACAAAAACGATGGGTTATAGCCCATGTTTTTTGAAATTTTGAAAAAAAAAGTTAGCCTCGTTTCTCATCATTTTGGACCGTGGGCTATAGCCCATATCGTACGGCATACTATAGCGCGCCGTTTTTCATCATTTTTGAGGATTTGAAAAAAATGACGAAATGACAAAAACGATGGGTTATATCCCATGTTTTTTGAAATTTTGGGAAAAAAAGTTAGCCTCGTTTCTCATCATTTTGGACCGTGGGCTATAGCCCATATCGTACGGCATACTATAGCGCGCCGTTTTTCATCATTTTTGAAGATTTGAAAAAAATGACAAAATGACAAAAACGATGGGTTATAGCCCAAGATTTTTGAAATTTTGAAAGAAAAAGTTATCCTCGTTTCTCATCATTTTGGACCATGGGCTATAGCCCATATCGTACGGCATACTATAGCGCGCCGTTTTTCATCATTTTTGAGGATTTGAAAAAAATGACGAAATGACAAAAACGATGGGTTATAGCCCATGTTTTTTGAAATTTTGAAAAAAAAAGGTTAGCCTCGTTTCTCATCATTTTGGACCGTGGGCTATAGCCCATATCGTACGGCATACTATAGCGCGCCGTTTTTCATCATTTTTGAAGATTTAAAAAAAATTACGAAATGACAAAAACGATGGGTTATAGCCCATGTTTTTTGAAATTTTGAAAAAAAAAGTTATCCTCGTGTCTCATCATTTTGGACCATGGGCTATAGCCCATATCGTACGGCATACTATAGCGCGCCGTTTTTCATCATTTTTGAGGATTTGAAAAAAATGACGAAATGACAAAAACGATGGGTTATAGCCCATGTTTTTTGAAATTTTGAAAAAAAAAGTTAGCCTCGTTTCTCATCATTTTGGACCGTGGGCTATAGCCCATATCGTACGGCATACTATAGCGCGCCGTTTTTCATCATTTTTGAAGATTTCAAAAAAATGACAAAATGACAAAAACGATGGGTTATAGCCCATGTTTTTTGAAATTTTGAAAGAAAAAGTTATCCTCGTTTCTCATCATTTTGGACCATGGGCTATAGCCCATATCGTACGGCATACTATAGCGCGCCGTTTTTCATCATTTTTGAGGATTTGAAAAAAATGACGAAATGACAAAAACGATGGGTTATAGCCCATGTTTTTTGAAATTTTGAAAAAAAAAGTTAGCCTCGTTTCTCATCATTTTGGACCGTGGGCTATAGCCCATATCGTACGGCATACTATAGCGCGCCGTTTTTCATCATTTTTGAAGATTTGAAAAAAATTACGAAATGACAAAAACGATGGGTTATAGCCCATGTTTTTTGAAATTTTGAAAAAAAAAGTTAGCCTCGTTTCTCATCATTTTGGACCGTGGGCTATAGCCCATATCGTACGGCATACTATAGCGCGCCGTTTTTCATCATTTTTGAAGATTTGAAAAAAATTACGAAATGACAAAAACGATGGGTTATAGCCCATGTTTTTTGAAATTTTGAAAAAAAAAGTTATCCTCGTTTCTCATCATTTTGGACCATGGGCTATAGCCCATATCGTACGGCATACTATAGCGCGCCGTTTTTCATCATTTTTGAGGATTTGAAAAAAATGACGAAATGACAAAAACGATGGGTTATAGCCCATGTTTTTTGAAATTTTGAAAAAAAAAGTTAGCCTCGTTTCTCATCATTTTGGACCGTGGGCTATAGCCCATATCGTACGGCATACTATAGCGCGCCGTTTTTCATCATTTTTGAGGATTTGAAAAAAATGACGAAATGACAAAAACGATGGGTTATAGCCCATGTTTTTTGAAATTTTGAAAAAAAAAGTTAGCCTCGTTTCTCATCATTTTGGACCGTGGGCTATAGCCCATATCGTACGGCATACTATAGCGCGCCGTTTTTCATCATTTTTGAAGATTTGAAAAAAATTACGAAATGACAAAAACGATGGGTTATAGCCCATGTTTTTTGAAATTTTGAAAAAAAAAGTTATACTCGTGTCTCATCATTTTGGACCATGGGCTATAGCCCATATCGTACGGCATACTATAGCGCGCCGTTTTTCATCATTTTTGAGGATTTGAAAAAAATGACGAAATGACAAAAACGATGGGTTATAGCCCATGTTTTTTGAAATTTTGAAAAAAAAAGTTAGCCTCGTTTCTCATCATTTTGGACCGTGGGCTATAGCCCATATCGTACGGCATACTATAGCGCGCCGTTTTTCATCATTTTTGAAGATTTCAAAAAAATGACAAAATGACAAAAACGATGGGTTATAGCCCATGTTTTTTGAAATTTTGAAAGAAAAAGTTATCCTCGTTTCTCATCATTTTGGACCATGGGCTATAGCCCATATCGTACGGCATACTATAGCGCGCCGTTTTTCATCATTTTTGAGGATTTGAAAAAAATGACGAAATGACAAAAACGATGGGTTATAGCCCATGTTTTTTGAAATTTTGAAAAAAAAAGTTAGCCTCGTTTCTCATCATTTTGGACCGTGGGCTATAGCCCATATCGTACGGCATACTATAGCGCGCCGTTTTTCATCATTTTTGAAGATTTGAAAAAAATTACGAAATGACAAAAACGATGGGTTATAGCCCATGTTTTTTGAAATTTTGAAAAAAAAAGTTAGCCTCGTTTCTCATCATTTTGGACCGTGGGCTATAGCCCATATCGTACGGCATACTATAGCGCGCCGTTTTTCATCATTTTTGAAGATTTGAAAAAAATTACGAAATGACAAAAACGATGGGTTATAGCCCATGTTTTTTGAAATTTTGAAAAAAAAAGTTAGCCTCGTTTCTCATCATTTTGGACCGTGGGCTATAGCCCATATCGTACGGCATACTATAGCGCGCCGTTTTTCATCATTTTTGAAGATTTGAAAAAAATTACGAAATGACAAAAACGATGGGTTATAGCCCATGTTTTTTGAAATTTTGAAAGAAAAAGTTATCCTCGTTTCTCATCATTTTGGACCATGGGCTATAGCCCATATCGTACGGCATACTATAGCGCGCCGTTTTTCATCATTTTTGAGGATTTGAAAAAAATGACGAAATGACAAAAACGATGGGTTATAGCCCATGTTTTTTGAAATTTTGAAAAAAAAAGTTATCCTCGTTTCTCATCATTTTGGACCATGGGCTATAGCCCATATCGTACGGCATACTATAGCGCGCCGTTTTTCATCATTTTTGAGGATTTGAAAAAAATGACGAAATGACAAAAACGATGGGTTATAGCCCATGTTTTTTTAAATTTTGAAAAAAAAAGTTAGCCTCGTTTCTCATCATTTTGGACCGTGGGCTATAGCCCATATCGTACGGCATACTATAGCGCGCCGTTTTTCATCATTTTTGAAGATTTGAAAAAAATTACGAAATGACAAAAACGATGGGTTATAGCCCATGTTTTTTGAAATTTTGAAAAAAAAAGTTATCCTCGTTTCTCATCATTTTGGACCATGGGCTATAGCCCATATCGTACGGCATACTATAGCGCGCCGTTTTTCATCATTTTTGAGGATTTGAAAAAAATTACGAAATGACAAAAACGATAGGTTATAGCCCATGTTTTTTGAAATTTTGAAAAAAAAAGTTATCATCGTTTCTCATCATTTTGGACCATGGGCTATAGCCCATATCGTACGGCATACTATAGCGCGCCGTTTTTCATCATTTTTGAAGATTTGAAAAAAATGACGAAATGACAAAAACGATGGGTTATAGCCCATGTTTTTTGAAATTTTGAAAAAAAGAAGTTAGCCTCGTTTCTCATCATTTTGGACTGTGGGCTATAGCCCATATCGTACGGCATACTATAGCGCGCCGTTTTTCATCATTTTTGAAGATTTGAAAAAAATTACGAAATGACAAAAACGATGGGTTATAGCCCATGTTTTTTGAAATTTTGAAAGAAAAAGTTATCCTCGTTTCTCATCATTTTGGACCATGGGCTATAGCCCATATCGTACGGCATACTATAGCGCGCCGTTTTTCATCATTTTTGAGGATTTGAAAAAAATGACGAAATGACAAAAACGATGGGTTATAGCCCATGTTTTTTGAAATTTTGAAAAAAAAAGTTAGCCTCGTTTCTCATCATTTTGGACCGTGGGCTATAGCCCATATCGTACGGCATACTATAGCGCGCCATTTTTCATCATTTTTGAGGATTTGAAAAAAATGACGAAATGACAAAAACGATGGGTTATAGCCCATGTTCTTTGAAATTTTGAAAAAAAAAGTTAGCCTCGTTTCTTATCATTTTGGACCGTGGGCTATAGCCCATATCGTACGGCATACTATAGCGCGCCGTTTTTCATCATTTTTGAAGATTTGAAAAAAATTACGAAATGACAAAAACGATGGGTTATAGCCCATGTTTTTTGAAATTTTGAAAAAAAAAGTTAGCCTCGTTTCTCATCATTTTGGACCGTGGGCTATAGCCCATATCGTACGGCATACTATAGCGCGCCGTTTTTCATCATTTTTGAGGATTTGAAAAAAATGACGAAATGACAAAAACGATGGGTTATATCCCATGTTTTTTGAAATTTTGGGAAAAAAAGTTAGCCTCGTTTCTCATCATTTTGGACCGTGGGCTATAGCCCATATCGTACGGCATACTATAGCGCGCCGTTTTTCATCATTTTTGAAGATTTGAAAAAAATGACAAAATGACAAAAACGATGGGTTATAGCCCAAGATTTTTGAAATTTTGAAAGAAAAAGTTATCCTCGTTTCTCATCATTTTGGACCATGGGCTATAGCCCATATCGTACGGCATACTATAGCGCGCCGTTTTTCATCATTTTTGAGGATTTGAAAAAAATGACGAAATGACAAAAACGATGGGTTATAGCCCATGTTTTTTGAAATTTTGAAAAAAAAAGGTTAGCCTCGTTTCTCATCATTTTGGACCGTGGGCTATAGCCCATATCGTACGGCATACTATAGCGCGCCGTTTTTCATCATTTTTGAAGATTTAAAAAAAATTACGAAATGACAAAAACGATGGGTTATAGCCCATGTTTTTTGAAATTTTGAAAAAAAAAGTTATCCTCGTGTCTCATCATTTTGGACCATGGGCTATAGCCCATATCGTACGGCATACTATAGCGCGCCGTTTTTCATCATTTTTGAGGATTTGAAAAAAATGACGAAATGACAAAAACGATGGGTTATAGCCCATGTTTTTTGAAATTTTGAAAAAAAAAGTTAGCCTCGTTTCTCATCATTTTGGACCGTGGGCTATAGCCCATATCGTACGGCATACTATAGCGCGCCGTTTTTCATCATTTTTGAAGATTTCAAAAAAATGACAAAATGACAAAAACGATGGGTTATAGCCCATGTTTTTTGAAATTTTGAAAGAAAAAGTTATCCTCGTTTCTCATCATTTTGGACCATGGGCTATAGCCCATATCGTACGGCATACTATAGCGCGCCGTTTTTCATCATTTTTGAGGATTTGAAAAAAATGACGAAATGACAAAAACGATGGGTTATAGCCCATGTTTTTTGAAATTTTGAAAAAAAAAGTTAGCCTCGTTTCTCATCATTTTGGACCGTGGGCTATAGCCCATATCGTACGGCATACTATAGCGCGCCGTTTTTCATCATTTTTGAAGATTTGAAAAAAATTACGAAATGACAAAAACGATGGGTTATAGCCCATGTTTTTTGAAATTTTGAAAAAAAAAGTTAGCCTCGTTTCTCATCATTTTGGACCGTGGGCTATAGCCCATATCGTACGGCATACTATAGCGCGCCGTTTTTCATCATTTTTGAAGATTTGAAAAAAATTACGAAATGACAAAAACGATGGGTTATAGCCCATGTTTTTTGAAATTTTGAAAAAAAAAGTTATCCTCGTTTCTCATCATTTTGGACCATGGGCTATAGCCCATATCGTACGGCATACTATAGCGCGCCGTTTTTCATCATTTTTGAGGATTTGAAAAAAATGACGAAATGACAAAAACGATGGGTTATAGCCCATGTTTTTTGAAATTTTGAAAAAAAAAGTTAGCCTCGTTTCTCATCATTTTGGACCGTGGGCTATAGCCCATATCGTACGGCATACTATAGCGCGCCGTTTTTCATCATTTTTGAGGATTTGAAAAAAATGACGAAATGACAAAAACGATGGGTTATAGCCCATGTTTTTTGAAATTTTGAAAAAAAAAGTTAGCCTCGTTTCTCATCATTTTGGACCGTGGGCTATAGCCCATATCGTACGGCATACTATAGCGCGCCGTTTTTCATCATTTTTGAAGATTTGAAAAAAATTACGAAATGACAAAAACGATGGGTTATAGCCCATGTTTTTTGAAATTTTGAAAAAAAAAGTTATACTCGTGTCTCATCATTTTGGACCATGGGCTATAGCCCATATCGTACGGCATACTATAGCGCGCCGTTTTTCATCATTTTTGAGGATTTGAAAAAAATGACGAAATGACAAAAACGATGGGTTATAGCCCATGTTTTTTGAAATTTTGAAAAAAAAAGTTAGCCTCGTTTCTCATCATTTTGGACCGTGGGCTATAGCCCATATCGTACGGCATACTATAGCGCGCCGTTTTTCATCATTTTTGAAGATTTCAAAAAAATGACAAAATGACAAAAACGATGGGTTATAGCCCATGTTTTTTGAAATTTTGAAAGAAAAAGTTATCCTCGTTTCT
The DNA here is from genome assembly GCF_963924005.1 of Protomyctophum bolini. Taxonomy (NCBI): domain Eukaryota; kingdom Metazoa; phylum Chordata; class Actinopteri; order Myctophiformes; family Myctophidae; genus Protomyctophum; species Protomyctophum bolini. The sequence continues at coordinate 13,892,037 of NC_137863.1, read as the reverse complement.
CATCATTTTGGACCATGGGCTATAGCCCATATCGTACGGCATACTATAGCGCGCCGTTTTTCATCATTTTTGAGGATTTGAAAAAAATGACGAAATGACAAAAACGATGGGTTATAGCCCATGTTTTTTGAAATTTTGAAAAAAAAAGTTAGCCTCGTTTCTCATCATTTTGGACCGTGGGCTATAGCCCATATCGTACGGCATACTATAGCGCGCCGTTTTTCATCATTTTTGAAGATTTGAAAAAAATTACGAAATGACAAAAACGATGGGTTATAGCCCATGTTTTTTGAAATTTTGAAAAAAAAAGTTAGCCTCGTTTCTCATCATTTTGGACCGTGGGCTATAGCCCATATCGTACGGCATACTATAGCGCGCCGTTTTTCATCATTTTTGAAGATTTGAAAAAAATTACGAAATGACAAAAACGATGGGTTATAGCCCATGTTTTTTGAAATTTTGAAAAAAAAAGTTATCCTCGTTTCTCATCATTTTGGACCATGGGCTATAGCCCATATCGTACGGCATACTATAGCGCGCCGTTTTTCATCATTTTTGAGGATTTGAAAAAAATGACGAAATGACAAAAACGATGGGTTATAGCCCATGTTTTTTGAAATTTTGAAAAAAAAAGTTAGCCTCGTTTCTCATCATTTTGGACCGTGGGCTATAGCCCATATCGTACGGCATACTATAGCGCGCCGTTTTTCATCATTTTTGAGGATTTGAAAAAAATGACGAAATGACAAAAACGATGGGTTATAGCCCATGTTTTTTGAAATTTTGGAAAAAAAAGTTAGCCTCGTTTCTCATCATTTTGGACCGTGGGCTATAGCCCATATCGTACGGCATACTATAGCGCGCCGTTTTTCATCATTTTTGAAGATTTGAAAAAAATGACGAAATGACAAAAACGATGGGTTATAGCCCATGTTTTTTGAAATTTTGAAAAAAAAAGTTATCCTCGTTTCTCATCATTTTGGACCATGGCTATAGCCCATATCGTACGGCATACTATAGCGCGCCGTTTTTCATCATTTTTGAGGATTTGAAAAAAATGACGAAATGACAAAAACGATGGGTTATAGCCCATGTTCTTTGAAATTTTGAAAAAAAAAGTTAGCCTCGTTTCTCATCATTTTGGACCGTGGGCTATAGCCCATATCGTACGGCATACTATAACGCGCCGTTTTTCATCATTTTTGAAGATTTGAAAAAAATTACGAAATGACAAAAACGATGGGTTATAGCCCATGTTTTTTGAAATTTTGAAAAAAAAAGTTAGCCTCGTTTCTCATCATTTTGGACCGTGGGCTATAGCCCATATCGTACGGCATACTATAGCGCGCCGTTTTTCATCATTTTTGAGGATTTGAAAAAAATGACGAAATGACAAAAGCGATGGGTTATAGCCCATGTTTTTTGAAATTTTGAAAAAAAAAGTTAGCCTCGTTTCTCATCATTTTGGACCGTGGGCTATAGCCCATATCGTACGGCATACTATAGCGCGCCGTTTTTCATAATTTTTGAGGATTTGAAAAAAATGACGAAATGACAAAAACGATGGGTTATAGCCCATGTTTTTTGAAATTTTGAAAAAAAAAGTTAGCCTCGTTTCTCATCATTTTGGACCGTGGGCTATAGCCCATATCGTACGGCATACTATAGCGCGCCGTTTTTCATCATTTTTGAAGATTTGAAAAAAATGACGAAATGACAAAAACGATGGGTTATAGCCCATGTTTTTTGAAATTTAGAAAAAAAAAGTTATCCTCGTTTCTCATCATTTTGGACCATGGGCTATAGCCCATATCGTACGGCATACTATAGCGCGCCGTTTTTCATCATTTTTGAGGATTTGAAAAAAATGACGAAATGACAAAAACGATGGGTTATAGCCCTTGTTTTTTGAAATTTTGAAAAAAAAAGTTAGCCTCGTTTCTCATCATTTTGGACCGTGGGCTATAGCCCATATCGTACGGCATACTATAGTGCGCCGTTTTTCATCATTTTTGAAGATTTGAAAAAAATTACGAAATGACAAAAACGATGGGTTATAGCCCATGTTTTTTGAAATTTTGAAAAAAAAAGTTATCCTCGTTTCTCATCATTTTGGACCATGGGCTATAGCCCATATCGTACGGCATACTATAGCGCGCCGTTTTTCATCATTTTTGAGGATTTGAAAAAAATGACGAAATGACAAAAACGATGGGTTATAGCCCATGTTCTTTGAAATTTTGAAAAAAAAAGTTAGCCTCGTTTCTCATCATTTTGGACCGTGGGCTATAGCCCATATCGTACGGCATACTATAGCGCGCCGTTTTTCATCATTTTTGAAGATTTGAAAAAAATTACGAAATGACAAAAACGATGGGTTATAGCCCATGTTTTTTGAAATTTTGAAAAAAAAAGTTAGCCTCGTTTCTCATCATTTTGGACCGTGGGCTATAGCCCATATCGTACGGCATACTATAGTGCGCCGTTTTTCATCATTTTTGAAGATTTGAAAAAAATTACGAAATGACAAAAACGATGGGTTATAGCCCATGTTTTTTGAAATTTTGAAAAAAAAAGTTATCCTCGTTTCTCATCATTTTGGACCATGGGCTATAGCCCATATCGTACGGCATACTATAGCGCGCCGTTTTTCATCATTTTTGAGGATTTGAAAAAAATGACGAAATGACAAAAACGATGGGTTATAGCCCATGTTCTTTGAAATTTTGAAAAAAAAAGTTAGCCTCGTTTCTCATCATTTTGGACCGTGGGCTATAGCCCATATCGTACGGCATACTATAGCGCGCCGTTTTTCATCATTTTTGAAGATTTGAAAAAAATTACGAAATGACAAAAACGATGGGTTATAGCCCATGTTTTTTGAAATTTTGAAAAAAAAAGTTAGCCTCGTTTCTCATCATTTTGGACCGTGGGCTATAGCCCATATCGTACGGCATACTATAGCGCGACGTTTTTCATCATTTTTGAAGATTTGAAAAAAATTACGAAATGACAAAAACGATGGGTTATAGCCCATGTTTTTTGAAATTTTGAAAAAAAAAGTTATCCTCGTTTCTCATCATTTTGGACCATGGGCTATAGCCCATATCGTACGGCATACTATAGCGCGCCGTTTTTCATCATTTTTGAGGATTTGAAAAAAATGACGAAATGACAAAAACGATGGGTTATAGCCCATGTTTTTTGAAATTTTGAAAAAAAAAGTTAGCCTCGTTTCTCATCATTTTGGACCGTGGGCTATAGCCCATATCGTACGGCATACTATAGCGCGCCGTTTTTCATCATTTTTGAAGATTTGAAAAAAATGACAAAATGACAAAAACGATGGGTTATAGCCCATGTTTTTTGAAATTTTGAAAGAAAAAGTTATCCTAGTTTCTCATCATTTTGGACCATGGGCTATAGCCCATATCGTACGGCATACTATAGCGCGCCGTTTTTCATCATTTTTGAGGATTTGAAAAAAATGACGAAATGACAAAAACGATGGGTTATAGCCCATGTTTTTTGAAATTTTGAAAAAAAAAGTTAGCCTCGTTTCTCATTATTTTGGACCGTGGGCTATAGCCCATATCGTACGGCATACTATAGCGCGCCGTTTTTCATCATTTTTGAAGATTTGAAAAAAATTACGAAATGACAAAAACGATGGGTTATAGCTCATGTTTTTTGAAATTTTGAAAAAAAAAGTTATCCTCGTTTCTCATCATTTTGGACCATGGGCTATAGCCCATATCGTACGGCATACTATAGCGCGCCGTTTTTCATCATTTTTGAGGATTTGAAAAAAATGACGAAATGACAAAAACGATGGGTTATAGCCCATGTTTTTTGAAATTTTGAAAAAAAAAGTTAGCCTCGTTTCTCATCATTTTGGACCGTGGGCTATAGCCCATATCGTACGGCATACTATAGCGCGCCGTTTTTCATCATTTTTGAAGATTTGAAAAAAATGACAAAATGACAAAAACGATGGGTTATAGCCCATGTTTTTTGAAATTTTGAAAGAAAAAGTTATCCTCTTTTCTCATCATTTTGGACCATGGGCTATAGCCCATATCGTACGGCATACTATAGCGCGCCGTTTTTCATCATTTTTGAGGATTTGAAAAAAATGACGAAATGACAAAAACGATGGGTTATAGCCCATGTTTTTTGAAATTTTGAAAAAAAAAGTTAGCCTCGTTTCTCATCATTTTGGACCGTGGGCTATAGCCCATATCGTACGGCATACTATAGCGCGCCGTTTTTCATCATTTTTGAAGATTTGAAAAAAATTACGAAATGACAAAAACGATGGGTTATATCCCATGTTTTTAGAAATTTTGAAAAAAAAAGTTAGCCTCGTTTCTCATCATTTTGGACCGTGGGCTATAGCCCATATCGTACGGCATACTATAGTGCGCCGTTTTTCATCATTTTTGAAGATTTGAAAAAAATTACGAAATGACAAAAACGATGGGTTATAGCCCATGTTTTTTGAAATTTTGAAAAAAAAAGTTATCCTCGTTTCTCATCATTTTGGACCATGGGCTATAGCCCATATCGTACGGCATACTATAGCGCGCCGTTTTTCATCATTTTTGAGGATTTGAAAAAAATGACGAAATGACAAAAACGATGGGTTATAGCCCATGTTCTTTGAAATTTTGAAAAAAAAAGTTAGCCTCGTTTCTCATCATTTTGGACCGTGGGCTATAGCCCATATCGTACGGCATACTATAGCGCGCCGTTTTTCATCATTTTTGAAGATTTTAAAAAAATTACGAAATGACAAAAACGATGGGTTATAGCCCATGTTTTTTGAAATTTTGAAAAAAAAAGTTAGCCTCGTTTCTCATCATTTTGGACCGTGGGCTATAGCCCATATCGTACGGCATACTATAGCGCGCCGTTTTTCATCATTTTTGAAGATTTGAAAAAAATTACGAAATGACAAAAACGATGGGTTATAGCCCATGTTTTTTGAAATTTTGAAAAAAAAAGTTATCCTCGTTTCTCATCATTTTGGACCATGGGCTATAGCCCATATCGTACGGCATACTATAGCGCGCCGTTTTTCATCATTTTTGAGGATTTGAAAAAAATGACGAAATGACAAAAACGATGGGTTATAGCCCATGTTTTTTGAAATTTTGAAAAAAAAAGTTAGCCTCGTTTCTCATCATTTTGGACCGTGGGCTATAGCCCATATCGTACGGCATACTATAGCGCGCCGTTTTTCATCATTTTTGAAGATTTGAAAAAAATGACAAAATGACAAAAACGATGGGTTATAGCCCATGTTTTTTGAAATTTTGAAAGAAAAAGTTATCCTCTTTTCTCATCATTTTGGACCATGGGCTATAGCCCATATCGTACGGCATACTATAGCGCGCCGTTTTTCATCATTTTTGAGGATTTGAAAAAAATGACGAAATGACAAAAACGATGGGTTATAGCCCATGTTTTTTGAAATTTTGAAAAAAAAAGTTAGCCTCGTTTCTCATCATTTTGGACCATGGGCTATAGCCCATATCGTACGGCATACTATAGCGCGCCGTTTTTCATCATTTTTGAGGATTTGAAAAAAATGACGAAATGACAAAAACGATGGGTTATAGCCCATGTTCTTTGAAATTTTGAAAAAAAAAGTTAGCCTCGTTTCTCATCATTTTGGACCGTGGGCTATAGCCCATATCGTACGGCATACTATAGCGCGCCGTTTTTCATCATTTTTGAAGATTTTAAAAAAATTACGAAATGACAAAAACGATGGGTTATAGCCCATGTTTTTTGAAATTTTGAAAAAAAAAGTTAGCCTCGTTTCTCATCATTTTGGACCGTGGGCTATAGCCCATATCGTACGGCATACTATAGCGCGCCGTTTTTCATCATTTTTGAAGATTTGAAAAAAATTACGAAATGACAAAAACGATGGGTTATAGCCCATGTTTTTTGAAATTTTGAAAAAAAAAGTTAGCCTCGTTTCTCATCATTTTGGACCATGGGCTATAGCCCATATCGTACGGCATACTATAGCGCGCCGTTTTTCATCATTTTTGAGGATTTGAAAAAAATGACAAAATGACAAAAACAATGGGTTATAGCCCATGTTTTTTGAAATTTTGAAAAAAAAAGTTAGCCTCGTTTCTCATCATTTTGGACCGTGGGCTATAGCCCATATCGTACGGCATACTATAGCGCGCCGTTTTTCATCATTTTTGAGGATTTGAAAAAAATTACGAAATGACAAAAACGATGGGTTATAGCCCATGTTTTTTGAAATTTTGAAAAAAAAAGTTAGCCTCGTTTCTCATCATTTTGGACCGTGGGCTATAGCCCATATCGTACGGCATACTATAGCGCGCCGTTTTTCATCATTTTTGAAGATTTGAAAAAAATTACGAAATGACAAAAACGATGGGTTATAGCCCATGTTTTTTGAAATTTTGAAAAAAAAAGTTAGCCTCGTTTCTCATCATTTTGGACCATGGGCTATAGCCCATATCGTACGGCATACTATAGCGCGCCGTTTTTCATCATTTTTGAGGATTTGAAAAAAATGACGAAATGACAAAAACGATGGGTTATAGCCCATGTTCTTTGAAATTTTGAAAAAAAAAGTTAGCCTCGTTTCTCATCATTTTGGACCGTGGGCTATAGCCCATATCGTACGGCATACTATAGCGCGCCGTTTTTCATCATTTTTGAAGATTTTAAAAAAATTACGAAATGACAAAAACGATGGGTTATAGCCCATGTTTTTTGAAATTTTGAAAAAAAAAGTTAGCCTCGTTTCTCATCATTTTGGACCGTGGGCTATAGCCCATATCGTACGGCATACTATAGCGCGCCGTTTTTCATCATTTTTGAAGATTTGAAAAAAATTACGAAATGACAAAAACGATGGGTTATAGCCCATGTTTTTTGAAATTTTGAAAAAAAAAGTTATCCTCGTTTCTCATCATTTTGGACCATGGGCTATAGCCCATATCGTACGGCATACTATAGCGCGCCGTTTTTCATCATTTTTGAGGATTTGAAAAAAATGACGAAATGACAAAAACGATGGGTTATAGCCCATGTTTTTTGAAATTTTGAAAAAAAAAGTTAGCCTCGTTTCTCATCATTTTGGACCGTGGGCTATAGCCCATATCGTACGGCATACTATAGCGCGCCGTTTTTCATCATTTTTGAAGATTTGAAAAAAATGACAAAATGACAAAAACGATGGGTTATAGCCCATGTTTTTTGAAATTTTGAAAAAAAAAGTTAGCCTCGTTTCTCATCATTTTGGACCGTGGGCTATAGCCCATATCGTACGGCATACTATAGCGCGCCGTTTTTCATCATTTTTGAAGATTTGAAAAAAATTACGAAATGACAAAAACGATGGGTTATAGCCCATGTTTTTTGAAATTTTGAAAAAAAAAGTTATCCTCGTTTCTCATCATTTTGGACCATGGGCTATAGCCCATATCGTACGGCATACTAAAGCGCGCCGTTTTTCATCATTTTTGAGGATTTGAAAAAAATGACGAAATGACAAAAACGATGGGTTATAGCCCATGTTTTTTGAAATTTTGAAAAAAAAAGTTAGCCTCGTTTCTCATCATTTTGGACCGTGGGCTATAGCCCATATCGTACGGCATACTATAGCGCGCCGTTTTTCATCATTTTTGAAGATTTGAAAAAAATGACAAAATGACAAAAACGATGGGTTATAGCCCATGTTTTTTGAAATTTTGAAAGAAAAAGTTATCCTCTTTTCTCATCATTTTGGACCATGGGCTATAGCCCATATCGTACGGCATACTATAGCGCGCCGTTTTTCATCATTTTTGAGGATTTGAAAAAAATGACGAAATGACAAAAACGATGGGTTATAGCCCATGTTTTTTGAAATTTTGAAAAAAAAAGTTAGCCTCGTTTCTCATCATTTTGGACCATGGGCTATAGCCCATATCGTACGGCATACTATAGCGCGCCGTTTTTCATCATTTTTGAGGATTTGAAAAAAATGACGAAATGACAAAAACGATGGGTTATAGCCCATGTTCTTTGAAATTTTGAAAAAAAAAGTTAGCCTCGTTTCTCATCATTTTGGACCGTGGGCTATAGCCCATATCGTACGGCATACTATAGCGCGCCGTTTTTCATCATTTTTGAAGATTTTAAAAAAATTACGAAATGACAAAAACGATGGGTTATAGCCCATGTTTTTTGAAATTTTGAAAAAAAAAGTTATCCTCGTTTCTCATCATTTTGGACCGTGGGCTATAGCCCATATCGTACGGCATACTATAGCGCGCCGTTTTTCATCATTTTTGAAGATTTGAAAAAAATTACGAAATGACAAAAACGATGGGTTATAGCCCATGTTTTTTGAAATTTTGAAAAAAAAAGTTAGCCTCGTTTCTCATCATTTTGGACCATGGGCTATAGCCCATATCGTACGGCATACTATAGCGCGCCGTTTTTCATCATTTTTGAGGATTTGAAAAAAATGACAAAATGACAAAAACAATGGGTTATAGCCCATGTTTTTTGAAATTTTGAAAAAAAAAGTTAGCCTCGTTTCTCATCATTTTGGACCGTGGGCTATAGCCCATATCGTACGGCATAATATAGCGCGCCGTTTTTCATCATTTTTGAAGATTTGAAAAAAATTACGAAATGACAAAAACGATGGGTTATAGCCCATGTTTTTTGAAATTTTGAAAAAAAAAGTTAGCCTCGTTTCTCATCATTTTGGACCGTGGGCTATAGCCCATATCGTACGGCATACTATAGCGCGCCGTTTTTCATCATTTTTGAAGATTTGAAAAAAATTACGAAATGACAAAAACGATGGGTTATAGCCCATGTTTTTTGAAATTTTGAAAAAAAAAGTTAGCCTCGTTTCTCATCATTTTGGACCATGGGCTATAGCCCATATCGTACGGCATACTATAGCGCGCCGTTTTTCATCATTTTTGAGGATTTGAAAAAAATGACGAAATGACAAAAACGATGGGTTATAGCCCATGTTTTTTGAAGTTTTGAAAAAAAAAGTTAGCCTCGTTTCTCATCATTTTGGACCGTGGGCTATAGCCCATATCGTACGGCATACTATAGCGCGCCGTTTTTCATCATTTTTGAAGATTTGAAAAAAATTACGAAATGACAAAAACGATGGGTTATAGCCCATGTTTTTTAAAATTTTGGAAAAAAAAGTTATCCTCGTTTCTCATCATTTTGGACCATGGGCTATAGCCCATATCGTACGGCATACTATAGCGCGCCGTTTTTCATCATTTTTGAGGATTTGAAAAAAATGACGAAATGACAAAAAAGATGGGTTATAGCCCATGTTTTTTGAAATTTTGAAAAAAAAAGTTAGCCTCGTTTCTCATCATTTTGGACCGTGGGCTATAGCCCATATCGTACGGCATACTATAGCGCGCCGTTTTTCATCATTTTTGAAGATTTGAAAAAAATTACGAAATGACAAAAACGATGGGTTATAGCCCATGTTTTTTGAAATTTTGAAAAAAAAAGTTATCCTCGTTTCTCATCATTTTGGACCATGGGCTATAGACCATATCGTACGGCATACTATAGCGCGCCGTTTTTCATCATTTTTGAGGATTTGAAAAAAATGACAAAAACGATGGGTTATAGCCCATGTTTTTTTTAATTTTGAAAAAAAAAGTTAGCCTCGTTTCTCATCATTTTGGACCGTGGGCTATAGCCCATATCGTACGGCATACTATAGCGCGCCGTTTTTCATCATTTTTGAAGATTTGAAAAAAATTACGAAATGACAAAAACGATGGGTTATAGCCCATGTTTTTTGAAATTTTGAAAAAAAAAGTTATCCTCGTTTCTCATCATTTTGGACCATGGGCTATAGCCCATATCGTACGGCATACTATAGCGCGCCGTTTTTCATCATTTTTGAGGATTTTAAAAAAATTACAAAATGACAAAAACAATGGGTTATACCGTAAATCCTCCAATAAACTCCTCCTTTCTATTAATTACCGAGCCCCTATTAATCACTGGTGATGGCGTTGAATTAAGTAAATAAATTCCGGCCTCCTTTTATGAGCCGGGGTTTTTTGTGTTGTTTTTTTTTTCCAAGTGCCGTATCTGTTACTTTCGCTGCTCTGGCTGGCTGTGCCTGCCTGTCACGTCAGCGTCCACTGTCCAGATGCCGTGGCCGCGGTGCTCGGCTCGCACACAATACAACAAAGTTAATAACTTCGGGAGAGAGCCCCCACAGATCTCCCCTTCATGCAACGAACGTATTGGTTCTATAAACGGCAGATCGATGAGCGCATGGGGGGTTTTGCAGCCTGGCGCAGCCCCATGCGCCTTTTGGATCTCTCATTTTATGGAACGAACGTAGCCTACCACCGGTATGCTGTTAGCTTGTTGCTAACGCACGCTAACGGGACACCGTTAGCAACAAGTCTCTCTCTCTCAGACGTTCTCTACGTCTCTCTCTCTCTCTCTCTCTCTCTCTCTCTCTCTCTCTCTCTCTCTCTCTCTCTCTCTCTCTCTCTCGCGCGCGCGTTAGAGAGAGACGCTCTCTCTAACACGTCTCTCTCTCTCTCGCGCGCGCGTTAGAGAGAGACACTCTCTCTAACACGTCTCTCTCTCTCTCTCTCTCTCTCTCTCTCTCCCTCCCGTTGAAGCACTGCAGTGTTGCACTGTTCTGATTTGATATTACCGGTATATGAAATAGCCTATCATACATTTTATTTTTATGTTATTATTTGCATCTGAACTTGTCAGTAGCCTAACTGTAGGCCTTTACCACAGTACTGTGGTAGTCTATCTCAGTTGAAGTTATATGCCGGTATATTGAATGTGAACAGATTTGACTGAGGGACTGCCATTGTATTTTTATTTGTTTCATGTCATATGAAAGCAGGGAATCATATAGCTTCAAATGACATAACAGGGAATCATATAGCTTCAAATGACATAGCAGGGAATCATATAGCTTCAAATGACATTGGTTATTCAAGTTAAATTGATGTGTTGATGTTATTATGGTATTTACCATAGGCAATATGCCAATAATGGAAAAACAGTTAAAATGACCATTGAGCACCTGCAACTGCACTGTTCAATATTTCACGAGGACTTGGTTTCAATAGGCTATGAGCCCAATACATTTTACTGTGTTCTAACTGACCCAAAATGTGATTTGTTCATTATCATCAGTTTGAAAATTAGAAATAAAATTCCTCCTTCTTATAGCTGCCTCCTTCCAATAAAAGCCCGGTATCGGGATCGGTTGAGACAAATAATAGCCCGGGTTCCTAAAAGAGGATTTACGGTAGCCCATGTTTTTTGAAATTTTGAAAAAAAAAGTTAGCCTCGTTTCTCATCATTTTGGACCGTGGGCTATAGCCCATATCGTACGGCATACTATAGCGCGCCGTTTTTCATCATTTTTGAAGATTTGAAAAAAATTACGAAATGACAAAAACGATGGGTTATAGCCCATGTTTTTTGAAATTTTGAAAAAAAAAGTTATCCTCGTTTCTCATCATTTTGGACCATGGGCTATAGCCCATATCGTACGGCATACTATAGCGCGCCGTTTTTCATCATTTTTGAGGATTTTAAAAAAATGACGAAATGACAAAAACGATGGGTTATAGCCCATGTTTTTTGAAATTTTGAAAAAAAAAGTTAGCCTCGTTTCTCATCATTTTGGACCATGGGCTATAGCCCATATCGTACGGCATAATATAGCGCGCCGTTTTTCATCATTTTTGAGGATTTGAAAAAAATGACGAAATGACAAAAACGATGGGTTATAGCCCATGTTCTTTGAAATTTTGAAAAAAAAAGTTAGCCTCGTTTCTCATCATTTTGGACCGTGGGCTATAGCCCATATCGTACGGCATACTATAGCGCGCCGTTTTTCATCATTTTTGAAGATTTTAAAAAAATTACGAAATGACAAAAACGATGGGTTATAGCCCATGTTTTTTGAAATTTTGAAAAAAAAAGTTAGCCTCGTTTCTCATCATTTTGGACCGTGGGCTATAGCCCATATCGTACGGCATACTATAGCGCGCCGTTTTTCATCATTTTTGAAGATTTGAAAAAAATTACGAAATGACAAAAACGATGGGTTATAGCCCATGTTTTTTGAAATTTTGAAAAAAAAAGTTATCCTCGTTTCTCATCATTTTGGACCATGGGCTATAGCCCATATCGTACGGCATACTATAGCGCGCCGTTTTTCATCATTTTTGAGGATTTGAAAAAAATGACGAAATGACAAAAACGATGGGTTATAGCCCATGTTCTTTGAAATTTTGAAAAAAAAAGTTAGCCTCGTTTCTCATCATTTTGGACCGTGGGCTATAGCCCATATCGTACGGCATACTATAGCGCGCCGTTTTTCATCATTTTTGAAGATTTTAAAAAAATTACGAAATGACAAAAACGATGGGTTATAGCCCATGTTTTTTGAAATTTTGAAAAAAAAAGTTAGCCTCGTTTCTCATCATTTTGGACCGTGGGCTATAGCCCATATCGTACGGCATACTATAGCGCGCCGTTTTTCATCATTTTTGAAGATTTGAAAAAAATTACGAAATGACAAAAACGATGGGTTATAGCCCATGTTTTTTGAAATTTTGAAAAAAAGAGTTATCCTCGTTTCTCATCATTTTGGACCATGGGCTATAGCCCATATCGTACGGCATACTATAGCGCGCCGTTTTTCATCATTTTTGAGGATTTGAAAAAAATGACGAAATGACAAAAACGATGGGTTATAGCCCATGTTTTTTGAAATTTTGAAAAAAAAAGTTAGCCTCGTTTCTCATCATTTTGGACCGTGGGCTATAGCCCATATCGTACGGCATACTATAGCGCGCCGTTTTTCATCATTTTTGAAGATTTGAAAAAAATGACAAAATGACAAAAACGATGGGTTATAGCCCATGTTTTTTGAAATTTTGAAAGAAAAAGTTATCCTCTTTTCTCATCATTTTGGACCATGGGCTATAGCCCATATCGTACGGCATACTATAGCGCGCCGTTTTTCATCATTTTTGAGGATTTGAAAAAAATGACGAAATGACAAAAACGATGGGTTATAGCCCATGTTTTTTGAAATTTTGAAAAAAAAAGTTAGCCTCGTTTCTCATCATTTTGGACCATGGGCTATAGCCCATATCGTACGGCATACTATAGCGCGCCGTTTTTCATCATTTTTGAGGATTTGAAAAAAATGACGAAATGACAAAAACGATGGGTTATAGCCCATGTTCTTTGAAATTTTGAAAAAAAAAGTTAGCCTCGTTTCTCATCATTTTGGACCGTGGGCTATAGCCCATATCGTACGGCATACTATAGCGCGCCGTTTTTCATCATTTTTGAAGATTTTAAAAAAATTACGAAATGACAAAAACGATGGGTTATAGCCCATGTTTTTTGAAATTTTGAAAAAAAAAGTTAGCCTCGTTTCTCATCATTTTGGACCGTGGGCTATAGCCCATATCGTACGGCATACTATAGCGCGCCGTTTTTCATCATTTTTGAAGATTTGAAAAAAATTACGAAATGACAAAAACGATGGGTTATAGCCCATGTTTTTTGAAATTTTGAAAAAAAAAGTTAGCCTCGTTTCTCATCATTTTGGACCATGGGCTATAGCCCATATCGTACGGCATACTATAGCGCGCCGTTTTTCATCATTTTTGAGGATTTGAAAAAAATGACAAAATGACAAAAACAATGGGTTATAGCCCATGTTTTTTGAAATTTTGAAAAAAAAAGTTAGCCTCGTTTCTCATCATTTTGGACCGTGGGCTATAGCCCATATCGTACGGCATAATATAGCGCGCCGTTTTTCATCATTTTTGAAGATTTGAAAAAAATTACGAAATGACAAAAACGATGGGTTATAGCCCATGTTTTTTGAAATTTTGAAAAAAAAAGGTTAGCCTCGTTTCTCATCATTTTGGACCGTGGGCTATAGCCCATATCGTACGGCATACTATAGCGCGCCGTTTTTCATCATTTTTGAAGATTTGAAAAAAATTACGAAATGACAAAAACGATGGGTTATAGCCCATGTTTTTTGAAATTTTGAAAAAAAAAGTTATCCTCGTTTCTCATCATTTTGGACCATGGGCTATAGCCCATATCGTACGGCATACTATAGCGCGCCGTTTTTCATCATTTTTGAGGATTTGAAAAAAATGACGAAATGACAAAAACGATGGGTTATAGCCCATGTTTTTTGAAATTTTGAAAAAAAAAGTTAGCCTCGTTTCTCATCATTTTGGACCATGGGCTATAGCCCATATCGTACGGCATACTATAGCGCGCCGTTTTTCATCATTTTTGAGGATTTGAAAAAAATGACGAAATGACAAAAACGATGGGTTATAGCCCATGTTCTTTGAAATTTTGAAAAAAAAAGTTAGCCTCGTTTCTCATCATTTTGGACCGTGGGCTATAGCCCATATCGTACGGCATACTATAGCGCGCCGTTTTTCATCATTTTTGAAGATTTTAAAAAAATTACGAAATGACAAAAACGATGGGTTATAGCCCATGTTTTTTGAAATTTTGAAAAAAAAAGTTAGCCTCGTTTCTCATCATTTTGGACCGTGGGCTATAGCCCATATCGTACGGCATACTATAGCGCGCCGTTTTTCATCATTTTTGAAGATTTGAAAAAAATTACGAAATGACAAAAACGATGGGTTATAGCCCATGTTTTTTAAAATTTTGGAAAAAAAAGTTAGCCTCGTTTCTCATCATTTTGGACCATGGGCTATAGCCCATATCGTACGGCATACTATAGCGCGCCGTTTTTCATCATTTTTGAGGATTTGAAAAAAATGACGAAATGACAAAAAAGATGGGTTATAGCCCATGTTTTTTGAAATTTTGAAAAAAAAAGTTAGCCTCGTTTCTCATCATTTTGGACCGTGGGCTATAGCCCATATCGTACGGCATACTATAGCGCGCCGTTTTTCATCATTTTTGAAGATTTGAAAAAAATTACGAAATGACAAAAACGATGGGTTATAGCCCATGTTTTTTGAAATTTTGAAAAAAAAAGTTATCCTCGTTTCTCATCATTTTGGACCATGGGCTATAGACCATATCGTACGGCATACTATAGCGCGCCGTTTTTCATCATTTTTGAGGATTTGAAAAAAATGACAAAATGACAAAAACGATGGGTTATAGCCCATGTTTTTTTTAATTTTGAAAAAAAAAGTTAGCCTCGTTTCTCATCATTTTGGACCGTGGGCTATAGCCCATATCGTACGGCATACTATAGCGCGCCGTTTTTCATCATTTTTGAAGATTTGAAAAAAATTACGAAATGACAAAAACGATGGGTTATAGCCCATGTTTTTTGAAATTTTGAAAAAAAAAGTTATCCTCGTTTCTCATCATTTTGGACCATGGGCTATAGCCCATATCGTACGGCATACTATAGCGCGCCGTTTTTCATCATTTTTGAGGATTTGAAAAAAATTACAAAATGACAAAAACAATGGGTTATACCGTAAATCCTCCAATAAACTCCTCCTTTCTATTAATTACCGAGCCCCTATTAATCACCGGTGATGGCGTTGAATTAAGTAAATAAATTCCGGCCTCCTTTTATGAGCCGGGGTTTTTTGTGTTGTTTTTTTTTTCCAAGTGCCGTATCTGTTACTTTCGCTGCTCTGGCTGGCTGTGCCTGCCTGTCACGTCAGCGTCCACTGTCCAGATGCCGTGGCCGCGGTGCTCGGCTCGCACACAATACAACAAAGTTAATAACTTCGGGAGAGAGCCCCCACAGATCTGCCCTTCATGCAACGAACGTATTGGTTCTATAAACGGCAGATCGATGAGCGCATGGGGGGTTTTGCAGCCTGGCGCAGCCCCATGCGCCTTTTGGATCTCTCATTTTATGGAACGAACGTAGCCTACCACCGGTATGCTGTTAGCTTGTTGCTAACGCACGCTAACGGGACACCGTTAGCAACAAGTCTCTCTCTCTCAGACGTTCTCTACGTCTCTCTCTCTCTCTCTCTCTCTCTCTCTCTCTCTCTCTCTCTCTCTCTCTCGCGCGCGCGTTAGAGAGAGACGCTCTCTCTAACACGTCTCTCTCTCTCTCGCGCGCGCGTTAGAGAGAGACACTCTCTCTAACACGTCTCTCTCTCTCTCTCTCTCTCTCTCTCTCCCTCCCGTTGAAGCACTGCAGTGTTGCCCTGTTCTGATTTGATATTACCGGTATATGAAATAGCCTATCATACATTTTATTTTTATGTTATTATTTGCATCTGAACTTGTCAGTAGCCTAACTGTAGGCCTTTACCACAGTACTGTGGTAGTCTATCTCAGTTGAAGTTATATGCCGGTATATTGAATGTGAACAGATTTGACTGAGGGACTGCCATTGTATTTTTATTTGTTTCATGTCATATGAAAGCAGGGAATCATATAGCTTCAAATGACATAACAGGGAATCATATAGCTTCAAATGACATAGCAGGGAATCATATAGCTTCAAATGACATTGGTTATTCAAGTTAAATTGATGTGTTGATGTTATTATGGTATTTACCATAGGCAATATGCCAATAATGGAAAAACAGTTAAAATGACCATTGAGCACCTGCAACTGCACTGTTCAATATTTCACGAGGACTTGGTTTCAATAGGCTATGAGCCCAATACATTTTACTGTGTTCTAACTGACCCAAAATGTGATTTGTTCATTATCATCAGTTTGAAAATTAGAAATAAAATTCCTCCTTCTTATAGCTGCCTCCTTCCAATAAAAGCCCGGTATCGGGATCGGTTGAGACAAATAATAGCCCGGGTTCCTAAAAGAGGATTTACGGTAGCCCATGTTTTTTGAAATTTTGAAAAAAAAAGTTAGCCTCGTTTCTCATCATTTTGGACCGTGGGCTATAGCCCATATCGTACGGCATACTATAGCGCGCCGTTTTTCATCATTTTTGAAGATTTGAAAAAAATTACGAAATGACAAAAACGATGGGTTATAGCCCATGTTTTTTGAAATTTTGAAAAAAAAAGTTATCCTCGTTTCTCATCATTTTGGACCATGGGCTATAGCCCATATCGTACGGCATACTATAGCGCGCCGTTTTTCATCATTTTTGAGGATTTTAAAAAAATGACGAAATGACAAAAACGATGGGTTATAGCCCATGTTTTTTGAAATTTTGAAAAAAAAAGTTAGCCTCGTTTCTCATCATTTTGGACCATGGGCTATAGCCCATATCGTACGGCATAATATAGCGCGCCGTTTTTCATCATTTTTGAGGATTTGAAAAAAATGACGAAATGACAAAAACGATGGGTTATAGCCCATGTTCTTTGAAATTTTGAAAAAAAAAGTTAGCCTCGTTTCTCATCATTTTGGACCGTGGGCTATAGCCCATATCGTACGGCATACTATAGCGCGCCGTTTTTCATCATTTTTGAAGATTTTAAAAAAATTACGAAATGACAAAAACGATGGGTTATAGCCCATGTTTTTTGAAATTTTGAAAAAAAAAGTTAGCCTCGTTTCTCATCATTTTGGACCGTGGGCTATAGCCCATATCGTACGGCATACTATAGCGCGCCGTTTTTCATCATTTTTGAAGATTTGAAAAAAATTACGAAATGACAAAAACGATGGGTTATAGCCCATGTTTTTTGAAATTTTGAAAAAAAAAGTTATCCTCGTTTCTCATCATTTTGGACCATGGGCTATAGCCCATATCGTACGGCATACTATAGCGCGCCGTTTTTCATCATTTTTGAGGATTTGAAAAAAATGACGAAATGACAAAAACGATGGGTTATAGCCCATGTTCTTTGAAATTTTGAAAAAAAAAGTTAGCCTCGTTTCTCATCATTTTGGACCGTGGGCTATAGCCCATATCGTACGGCATACTATAGCGCGCCGTTTTTCATCATTTTTGAAGATTTTAAAAAAATTACGAAATGACAAAAACGATGGGTTATAGCCCATGTTTTTTGAAATTTTGAAAAAAAAAGTTAGCCTCGTTTCTCATCATTTTGGACCGTGGGCTATAGCCCATATCGTACGGCATACTATAGCGCGCCGTTTTTCATCATTTTTGAAGATTTGAAAAAAATTACGAAATGACAAAAACGATGGGTTATAGCCCATGTTTTTTGAAATTTTGAAAAAAAGAGTTATCCTCGTTTCTCATCATTTTGGACCATGGGCTATAGCCCATATCGTACGGCATACTATAGCGCGCCGTTTTTCATCATTTTTGAGGATTTGAAAAAAATGACGAAATGACAAAAACGATGGGTTATAGCCCATGTTTTTTGAAATTTTGAAAAAAAAAGTTAGCCTCGTTTCTCATCATTTTGGACCGTGGGCTATAGCCCATATCGTACGGCATACTATAGCGCGCCGTTTTTCATCATTTTTGAAGATTTGAAAAAAATGACAAAATGACAAAAACGATGGGTTATAGCCCATGTTTTTTGAAATTTTGAAAGAAAAAGTTATCCTCTTTTCTCATCATTTTGGACCATGGGCTATAGCCCATATCGTACGGCATACTATAGCGCGCCGTTTTTCATCATTTTTGAGGATTTGAAAAAAATGACGAAATGACAAAAACGATGGGTTATAGCCCATGTTTTTTGAAATTTTGAAAAAAAAAGTTAGCCTCGTTTCTCATCATTTTGGACCATGGGCTATAGCCCATATCGTACGGCATACTATAGCGCGCCGTTTTTCATCATTTTTGAGGATTTGAAAAAAATGACGAAATGACAAAAACGATGGGTTATAGCCCATGTTCTTTGAAATTTTGAAAAAAAAAGTTAGCCTCGTTTCTCATCATTTTGGACCGTGGGCTATAGCCCATATCGTACGGCATACTATAGCGCGCCGTTTTTCATCATTTTTGAAGATTTTAAAAAAATTACGAAATGACAAAAACGATGGGTTATAGCCCATGTTTTTTGAAATTTTGAAAAAAAAAGTTAGCCTCGTTTCTCATCATTTTGGACCGTGGGCTATAGCCCATATCGTACGGCATACTATAGCGCGCCGTTTTTCATCATTTTTGAAGATTTGAAAAAAATTACGAAATGACAAAAACGATGGGTTATAGCCCATGTTTTTTGAAATTTTGAAAAAAAAAGTTAGCCTCGTTTCTCATCATTTTGGACCATG
This sequence comes from Protomyctophum bolini, assembly GCF_963924005.1. Lineage (NCBI taxonomy): Eukaryota > Metazoa > Chordata > Actinopteri > Myctophiformes > Myctophidae > Protomyctophum > Protomyctophum bolini. The sequence continues at coordinate 13,872,824 of NC_137863.1, read as the reverse complement.
GGCTATAGCCCATATCGTACGGCATACTATAGCGCGCCGTTTTTCATCATTTTTGAGGATTTGAAAAAAATGACAAAATGACAAAAACAATGGGTTATAGCCCATGTTTTTTGAAATTTTGAAAAAAAAAGTTAGCCTCGTTTCTCATCATTTTGGACCGTGGGCTATAGCCCATATCGTACGGCATAATATAGCGCGCCGTTTTTCATCATTTTTGAAGATTTGAAAAAAATTACGAAATGACAAAAACGATGGGTTATAGCCCATGTTTTTTGAAATTTTGAAAAAAAAAGGTTAGCCTCGTTTCTCATCATTTTGGACCGTGGGCTATAGCCCATATCGTACGGCATACTATAGCGCGCCGTTTTTCATCATTTTTGAAGATTTGAAAAAAATTACGAAATGACAAAAACGATGGGTTATAGCCCATGTTTTTTGAAATTTTGAAAAAAAAAGTTATCCTCGTTTCTCATCATTTTGGACCATGGGCTATAGCCCATATCGTACGGCATACTATAGCGCGCCGTTTTTCATCATTTTTGAGGATTTGAAAAAAATGACGAAATGACAAAAACGATGGGTTATAGCCCATGTTTTTTGAAATTTTGAAAAAAAAAGTTAGCCTCGTTTCTCATCATTTTGGACCATGGGCTATAGCCCATATCGTACGGCATACTATAGCGCGCCGTTTTTCATCATTTTTGAGGATTTGAAAAAAATGACGAAATGACAAAAACGATGGGTTATAGCCCATGTTCTTTGAAATTTTGAAAAAAAAAGTTAGCCTCGTTTCTCATCATTTTGGACCGTGGGCTATAGCCCATATCGTACGGCATACTATAGCGCGCCGTTTTTCATCATTTTTGAAGATTTTAAAAAAATTACGAAATGACAAAAACGATGGGTTATAGCCCATGTTTTTTGAAATTTTGAAAAAAAAAGTTAGCCTCGTTTCTCATCATTTTGGACCGTGGGCTATAGCCCATATCGTACGGCATACTATAGCGCGCCGTTTTTCATCATTTTTGAAGATTTGAAAAAAATTACGAAATGACAAAAACGATGGGTTATAGCCCATGTTTTTTAAAATTTTGGAAAAAAAAGTTAGCCTCGTTTCTCATCATTTTGGACCATGGGCTATAGCCCATATCGTACGGCATACTATAGCGCGCCGTTTTTCATCATTTTTGAGGATTTGAAAAAAATGACGAAATGACAAAAAAGATGGGTTATAGCCCATGTTTTTTGAAATTTTGAAAAAAAAAGTTAGCCTCGTTTCTCATCATTTTGGACCGTGGGCTATAGCCCATATCGTACGGCATACTATAGCGCGCCGTTTTTCATCATTTTTGAAGATTTGAAAAAAATTACGAAATGACAAAAACGATGGGTTATAGCCCATGTTTTTTGAAATTTTGAAAAAAAAAGTTATCCTCGTTTCTCATCATTTTGGACCATGGGCTATAGACCATATCGTACGGCATACTATAGCGCGCCGTTTTTCATCATTTTTGAGGATTTGAAAAAAATGACAAAATGACAAAAACGATGGGTTATAGCCCATGTTTTTTTTAATTTTGAAAAAAAAAGTTAGCCTCGTTTCTCATCATTTTGGACCGTGGGCTATAGCCCATATCGTACGGCATACTATAGCGCGCCGTTTTTCATCATTTTTGAAGATTTGAAAAAAATTACGAAATGACAAAAACGATGGGTTATAGCCCATGTTTTTTGAAATTTTGAAAAAAAAAGTTATCCTCGTTTCTCATCATTTTGGACCATGGGCTATAGCCCATATCGTACGGCATACTATAGCGCGCCGTTTTTCATCATTTTTGAGGATTTGAAAAAAATTACAAAATGACAAAAACAATGGGTTATACCGTAAATCCTCCAATAAACTCCTCCTTTCTATTAATTACCGAGCCCCTATTAATCACCGGTGATGGCGTTGAATTAAGTAAATAAATTCCGGCCTCCTTTTATGAGCCGGGGTTTTTTGTGTTGTTTTTTTTTTCCAAGTGCCGTATCTGTTACTTTCGCTGCTCTGGCTGGCTGTGCCTGCCTGTCACGTCAGCGTCCACTGTCCAGATGCCGTGGCCGCGGTGCTCGGCTCGCACACAATACAACAAAGTTAATAACTTCGGGAGAGAGCCCCCACAGATCTGCCCTTCATGCAACGAACGTATTGGTTCTATAAACGGCAGATCGATGAGCGCATGGGGGGTTTTGCAGCCTGGCGCAGCCCCATGCGCCTTTTGGATCTCTCATTTTATGGAACGAACGTAGCCTACCACCGGTATGCTGTTAGCTTGTTGCTAACGCACGCTAACGGGACACCGTTAGCAACAAGTCTCTCTCTCTCAGACGTTCTCTACGTCTCTCTCTCTCTCTCTCTCTCTCTCTCTCTCTCTCTCTCTCTCTCTCTCTCGCGCGCGCGTTAGAGAGAGACGCTCTCTCTAACACGTCTCTCTCTCTCTCGCGCGCGCGTTAGAGAGAGACACTCTCTCTAACACGTCTCTCTCTCTCTCTCTCTCTCTCTCTCTCCCTCCCGTTGAAGCACTGCAGTGTTGCCCTGTTCTGATTTGATATTACCGGTATATGAAATAGCCTATCATACATTTTATTTTTATGTTATTATTTGCATCTGAACTTGTCAGTAGCCTAACTGTAGGCCTTTACCACAGTACTGTGGTAGTCTATCTCAGTTGAAGTTATATGCCGGTATATTGAATGTGAACAGATTTGACTGAGGGACTGCCATTGTATTTTTATTTGTTTCATGTCATATGAAAGCAGGGAATCATATAGCTTCAAATGACATAACAGGGAATCATATAGCTTCAAATGACATAGCAGGGAATCATATAGCTTCAAATGACATTGGTTATTCAAGTTAAATTGATGTGTTGATGTTATTATGGTATTTACCATAGGCAATATGCCAATAATGGAAAAACAGTTAAAATGACCATTGAGCACCTGCAACTGCACTGTTCAATATTTCACGAGGACTTGGTTTCAATAGGCTATGAGCCCAATACATTTTACTGTGTTCTAACTGACCCAAAATGTGATTTGTTCATTATCATCAGTTTGAAAATTAGAAATAAAATTCCTCCTTCTTATAGCTGCCTCCTTCCAATAAAAGCCCGGTATCGGGATCGGTTGAGACAAATAATAGCCCGGGTTCCTAAAAGAGGATTTACGGTAGCCCATGTTTTTTGAAATTTTGAAAAAAAAAGTTAGCCTCGTTTCTCATCATTTTGGACCGTGGGCTATAGCCCATATCGTACGGCATACTATAGCGCGCCGTTTTTCATCATGTTTGAAGATTTGAAAAAAATTACGAAATGACAAAAACGATGGGTTATAGCCCATGTTTTTTGAAATTTTGGAAAAAAAAGTTATCCTCGTTTCTCATCATTTTGGACCATGGGCTATAGCCCATATCGTACGGCATACTATAGCGCGCCGTTTTTCATCATTTTTGAGGATTTGAAAAAAATGACGAAATGACAAAAACGATGGGTTATAGCCCATGTTTTTTGAAATTTTGAAAAAAAAAGTTAGCCTCGTTTCTCATCATTTTGGACCGTGGGCTATAGCCCATATCGTACGGCATACTATAGCGCGCCGTTTTTCATCATGTTTGAAGATTTGAAAAAAATTACGAAATGACAAAAACGATGGGTTATAGCCCATGTTTTTTGAAATTTTGAAAAAAAAAGTTATCCTCGTTTCTCATCATTTTGGACCATGGGCTATAGACCATATCGTACGGCATACTATAGCGCGCCGTTTTTCATCATTTTTGAGGATTTGAAAAAAATGACAAAATGACAAAAACGATGGGTTATAGCCCATGTTTTTTTTTATTTTGAAAAAAAAAGTTAGCCTCGTTTCTCATCATTTTGGACCGTGGGCTATAGCCCATATCGTACGGCATACTATAGCGCGCCGTTTTTCATCATTTTTGAAGATTTGAAAAAAATTACGAAATGACAAAAACGATGGGTTATAGCCCATGTTTTTTGAAATTTTGAAAAAAAAAGTTATCCTCGTTTCTCATCATTTTGGACCATGGGCTATAGCCCATATCGTACGGCATACTATAGCGCGCCGTTTTTCATCATTTTTGAGGATTTGAAAAAAATTACAAAATGACAAAAACAATGGGTTATAGCCCATGTTTTTTGAAATTTTGAAAAAAAAAGTTAGCCTCGTTTCTCATCATTTTGGACCGTGGGCTATAGCCCATATCGTACGGCATACTATAGCGCGCCGTTTTTCATCATTTTTGAAGATTTGAAAAAAATTACGAAATGACAAAAACGATGGGTTATAGCCCATGTTTTTTGAAATTTTGAAAAAAAAAGTTATCCTCGTTTCTCATCATTTTGGACCATGGGCTATAGCCCATATCGTACGGCATACTATAGCGCGCCGTTTTTCATCATTTTTGAGGATTTGAAAAAAATGACGAAATGACAAAAACGATGGGTTATAGCCCATGTTTTTTGAAGTTTTGAAAAAAAACGTTAGCCTCGTTTCTCATCATTTTGGACCGTGGGCTATAGCCCATATCGTACGGCATACTATAGCGCGCCGTTTTTCATCATGTTTGAAGATTTGAAAAAAATTACGAAATGACAAAAACGATGGGTTATAGCCCATGTTTTTTGAAATTTTGAAAAAAAAAGTTATCCTCGTTTCTCATCATTTTGGACCATGGGCTATAGCCCATATCGTACGGCATACTATAGCGCGCCGTTTTTCATCATTTTTGAGGATTTTAAAAAAATGACGAAATGACAAAAACGATGGGTTATAGCCCATGTTTTTTGAAATTTTGAAAAAAAAAGTTAGCCTCGTTTCTCATCATTTTGGACCGTGGGCTATAGCCCATATCGTACGGCATACTATAGCGCGCCGTTTTTCATCATTTTTGAAGATTTGAAAAAAATTACGAAATGACAAAAACGATGGGTTATAGCCCATGTTTTTTGAAATTTTGAAAAAAAAAGTTATCCTCGTTTCTCATCATTTTGGACCATGGGCTATAGACCATATCGTACGGCATACTATAGCGCGCCGTTTTTCATCATTTTTGAGGATTTGAAAAAAATGACAAAATGACAAAAACGATGGGTTATAGCCCATGTTTTTTGAAATTTTGAAAAAAAAAGTTAGCCTCGTTTCTCATCATTTTGGACCGTGGGCTATAGCCCATATCGTACGGCATACTATAGCGCGCCGTTTTTCATCATTTTTGAAGATTTGAAAAAAATTACGAAATGACAAAAACGATGGGTTATAGCCCATGTTTTTTGAAATTTTGAAAAAAAAAGTTATCCTCGTTTCTCATCATTTTGGACCATGGGCTATAGCCCATATCGTACGGCATACTATAGCGCGCCGTTTTTCATCATTTTTGAGGATTTGAAAAAAATTACAAAATGACAAAAACAATGGGTTATAGCCCATGTTTTTTGAAATTTTGAAAAAAAAAGTTAGCCTCGTTTCTCATCATTTTGGACCGTGGGCTATAGCCCATATCGTACGGCATACTATAGCGCGCCGTTTTTCATCATTTTTGAAGATTTGAAAAAAATTACGAAATTACAAAAACGATGGGTTATAGCCCATGTTTTTTGAAATTTTGAAAAAAAAAGTTATCCTCGTTTCTCATCATTTTGGACCATGGGCTATAGACCATATCGTACGGCATACTATAGCGCGCCGTTTTTCATCATTTTTGAGGATTTGAAAAAAATGACAAAATGACAAAAACGATGGGTTATAGCCCATGTTTTTTTTAATTTTGAAAAAAAAAGTTAGCCTCGTTTCTCATCATTTTGGACCGTGGGCTATAGCCCATATCGTACGGCATACTATAGCGCGCCGTTTTTCATCATTTTTGAAGATTTGAAAAAAATTACGAAATGACAAAAACGATGGGTTATAGCCCATGTTTTTTGAAATTTTGAAAAAAAAAGTTATCCTCGTTTCTCATCATTTTGGACCATGGGCTATAGCCCATATCGTACGGCATACTATAGCGCGCCGTTTTTCATCATTTTTGAGGATTTGAAAAAAATTACAAAATGACAAAAACAATGGGTTATAGCCCATGTTTTTTGAAATTTTGAAAAAAAAAGTTAGCCTCGTTTCTCATCATTTTGGACCGTGGGCTATAGCCCATATCGTACGGCATACTATAGCGCGCCGTTTTTCATCATTTTTGAAGATTTGAAAAAAATTACGAAATGACAAAAACGATGGGTTATAGCCCATGTTTTTTGAAATTTTGAAAAAAAAAGTTATCCTCGTTTCTCATCATTTTGGACCATGGGCTATAGCCCATATCGTACGGCATACTATAGCGCGCCGTTTTTCATCATTTTTGAGGATTTGAAAAAAATGACGAAATGACAAAAACGATGGGTTATAGCCCATGTTTTTTGAAGTTTTGAAAAAAAACGTTAGCCTCGTTTCTCATCATTTTGGACCGTGGGCTATAGCCCATATCGTACGGCATACTATAGCGCGCCGTTTTTCATCATGTTTGAAGATTTGAAAAAAATTACGAAATGACAAAAACGATGGGTTATAGCCCATGTTTTTTGAAATTTTGAAAAAAAAAGTTATCCTCGTTTCTCATCATTTTGGACCATGGGCTATAGCCCATATCGTACGGCATACTATAGCGCGCCGTTTTTCATCATTTTTGAGGATTTTTAAAAAATGACGAAATGACAAAAACGATGGGTTATAGCCCATGTTTTTTGAAATTTTGAAAAAAAAAGTTAGCCTCGTTTCTCATCATTTTGGACCGTGGGCTATAGCCCATATCGTACGGCATACTATAGCGCGCCGTTTTTCATCATTTTTGAAGATTTGAAAAAAATTACGAAATGACAAAAACGATGGGTTATAGCCCATGTTTTTTGAAATTTTGAAAAAAAAAGTTATCCTCGTTTCTCATCATTTTGGACCATGGGCTATAGACCATATCGTACGGCATACTATAGCGCGCCGTTTTTCATCATTTTTGAGGATTTGAAAAAAATGACAAAATGACAAAAACGATGGGTTATAGCCCATGTTTTTTGAAATTTTGAAAAAAAAAGTTAGCCTCGTTTCTCATCATTTTGGACCGTGGGCTATAGCCCATATCGTACGGCATACTATAGCGCGCCGTTTTTCATCATTTTTGAAGATTTGAAAAAAATTACGAAATGACAAAAACGATGGGTTATAGCCCATGTTTTTTGAAATTTTGAAAAAAAAAGTTATCCTCGTTTCTCATCATTTTGGACCATGGGCTATAGCCCATATCGTACGGCATACTATAGCGCGCCGTTTTTCATCATTTTTGAGGATTTGAAAAAAATGACGAAATGACAAAAACGATGGGTTATAGCCCATGTTTTTTGAAATTTTGAAAAAAAAAGTTAGCCTCGTTTCTCATCATTTTGGACCGTGGGCTATAGCCCATATCGTACGGCATACTATAGCGCGCCGTTTTTCATCATGTTTGAAGATTTGAAAAAAATTACGAAATGACAAAAACGATGGGTTATAGCCCATGTTTTTTGAAATTTTGAAAAAAAAAGTTATCCTCGTTTCTCATCATTTTGGACCATGGGCTAAAGCCCATATCGTACGGCATACTATAGCGCGCCGTTTTTCATCATTTTTGAGGATTTGAAAAAAATGACGAAATGACAAAAACGATGGGTTATAGCCCATGTTTTTTGAAATTTTGAAAAAAAAAGTTAGCCTCGTTTCTCATCATTTTGGACCGTGGGCTATAGCCCATATCGTACGGCATACTATAGCGCGCCGTTTTTCATCATTTTTGAAGATTTGAAAAAAATTACGAAATGACAAAAACGATGGGTTATAGCCCATGTTTTTTGAAATTTTGAAAAAAAAAGTTATCCTCGTTTCTCATCATTTTGGACCATGGGCTATAGACCATATCGTACAGCATACTATAGCGCGCCGTTTTTCATCATTTTTGAGGATTTGAAAAAAATGACAAAATGACAAAAACGATGGGTTATTATAGCCCATGTTTTTTGAAATTTTGAAAAAAAAAGTTAGCCTCGTTTCTCATCATTTTGGACCGTGGGCTATAGCCCATATCGTACGGCATACTATAGCGCGCCGTTTTTCATCATTTTTGAAGATTTGAAAAAAAATACGAAATGACAAAAACGATGGGTTATAGCCCATGTTTTTTGAAATTTTGAAAAAAAAAGTTATCCTCGTTTCTCATCATTTTGGACCATGGGCTATAGCCCATATCGTACGGCATACTATAGCGCGCCGTTTTTCATCATTTTTGAGGATTTGAAAAAAATGACGAAATGACAAAAACGATGGGTTATAGCCCATGTTTTTTGAAATTTTGAAAAAAAAAGTTATCCTCGTTTCTCATCATTTTGGACCATGGGCTATAGCCCATATCGTACGGCATACTATAGCGCGCCGTTTTTCATCATTTTTGAGGATTTGAAAAAAATGACGAAATGACAAAAACGATGGGTTATAGCCCATGTTTTTTGAAGTTTTGAAAAAAAAAGTTAGCCTCGTTTCTCATCATTTTGGACCGTGGGCTATAGCCCATATCGTACGGCATACTATAGCGCGCCGTTTTTCATCATTTTTGAAGATTTGAAAAAAATTACGAAATGACAAAAACGATGGGTTATAGCCCATGTTTTTTGAAATTTTGAAAAAAAAAGTTATCCTCGTTTCTCATCATTTTGGACCATGGGCTATAGCCCATATCGTACGGCATACTATAGCGCGCCGTTTTTCATCATTTTTGAGGATTTGAAAAAAATGACGAAATGACAAAAACGATGGGTTATAGCCCATGTTTTTTGAAATTTTGAAAAAAAAAGTTAGCCTCGTTTCTCATCATTTTGGACCGTGGGCTATAGCCCATATCGTACGGCATACTATAGCGCGCCGTTTTTCATCATTTTTGATGATTTGACAAAAATGACGAAATGACAAAAACGATGGGTTATAGCCCATGTTTTTTGAAATTTTGAAAAAAAAAGTTAGCCTCGTTTCTCATCATTTTGGACCATGGGCTATAGCCCATATCGTACGGCATACTATAGCGCGCCGTTTTTCATCATTTTTGAAGATTTAAAAAAAATGACGAAATGACAAAAACGATGGGTTATAGCCCATGTTTTTTGAAATTTTGAAAAAAAAAGTTAGCCTCGTTTCTCATCATTTTGGACCATGGGCTATAGCCCATATCGTACGGCATACTATAGCTCGCCGTTTTTCATCATTTTTGATGATTTGACAAAAATGACGAAATGACAAAAATGATGGGTTATAGCCCATGTTTTTTGAAATTTAAAAAAAAAAAGTTAGCCTCGTTTCTCATCATTTTGGACCATGGGCTATAGCCCATATCGTACGGCATACTATAGCGCGCCGTTTTTCATCATTTTTGAAGATTTGAAAAAAATGACGAAATGACAAAAACGATGGGTTATAGCCCATGTTTTTTGAAATTTTGAAAAAAAAAGTTAGCCTCGTTTCTCATCATTTTGGACCATGGGCTATAGCCCATATCGTACGGCATACTATAGCGCGCCGTTTTTCATCATTTTTGATGATTTGACAAAAATGACGAAATGACAAAAACGATGGGTTATAGCCCATGTTTTTTGAAATTTTGAAAAAAAAAGTTAGCCTCGTTTCTCATCATTTTGGACCATGGGCTATAGCCCATATCGTACGGCATACTATAGCGCGCCGTTTTTCATCATTTTTGAAGATTTGAAAAAAATGACGAAATGACAAAAACGATGGGTTATAGCCCATGTTTTTTGAAATTTTGAAAAAAAAAGTTAGCCTCGTTTCTCATCATTTTGGACCATGGGCTATAGCCCATATCGTACGGCATACTATAGCGCGCCGTTTTTCATCATTTTTGAAGATTTGAAAAAAATGACGAAATGACAAAAACGATGGGTTATAGCCCATGTTTTTTGAAATTTTGAAAAAAAAAGTTAGCCTCGTTTCTCATCATTTTGGACCATGGGCTATAGCCCATATCGTACGGCATACTATAGCGCGCCGTTTTTCATCATTTTTGATGATTTGACAAAAATTACGAAATGACAAAAACGATGGGTTATAGCCCATGTTTTTTGAAATTTTGAAAAAAAAAGTTAGCCTCGTTTCTCATCATTTTGGACCATGGGCTATAGCCCATATCGTACGGCATACTATAGCGCGCCGTTTTTCATCATTTTTTAAGATTTGAAAAAAATTACGAAATGACAAAAACGATGGGTTATAGCCCATGTTTTTTGAAATTTTGAAAAAAAAGGTTAGCCTCGTTTCTCATCATTTTGGACCATGGGCTATAGCCCATATCGTACGGCATACTATAGCGCGCCGTTTTTCATCATTTTTGATGATTTGACAAAAATGACGAAATGACAAAAACGATGGGTTATAGCCCATGTTTTTTGAAATTTTGAAAAAAAAAGTTAGCCTCGTTTCTCATCATTTTGGACCATGGGCTATAGCCCATATCGTACGGCATACTATAGCGCGCCGTTTTTCATCATTTTTGAAGATTTGAAAAAAATGACGAAATGACAAAAACGATGGGTTATAGCCCATGTTTTTTGAAATTTTGAAAAAAAAAGTTAGCCTCGTTTCTCATCATTTTGGACCATGGGCTATAGCCCATATCGTACGGCATACTATAGCGCGCCGTTTTTCATCATTTTTGATGATTTGACAAAAATGACGAAATGACAAAAACGATGGGTTATAGCCCATGTTTTTTTAAATTTTGAAAAAAAAAGTTAGCCTCGTTTCTCATCATTTTGGACCATGGGCTATAGCCCATATCGTACGGCATACTATAGCGCGCCGTTTTTCATCATTTTTGAAGATTTAAAAAAAATGACGAAATGACAAAAACGATGGGTTATAGCCCATGTTTTTTGAAATTTTGAAAAAAAAAGTTAGCCTCGTTTCTCATCATTTTGGACCATGGGCTATAGCCCATATCGTACGGCATACTATAGCTCGCCGTTTTTCATCATTTTTGATGATTTGACAAAAATGACGAAATGACAAAAATGATGGGTTATAGCCCATGTTTTTTGAAATTTAAAAAAAAAAAGTTAGCCTCGTTTCTCATCATTTTGGACCATGGGCTATAGCCCATATCGTACGGCATACTATAGCGCGCCGTTTTTCATCATTTTTGAAGATTTGAAAAAAATGACGAAATGACAAAAACGATGGGTTATAGCCCATGTTTTTTGAAATTTTGAAAAAAAAAGTTAGCCTCGTTTCTCATCATTTTGGACCATGGGCTATAGCCCATATCGTACGGCATACTATAGCGCGCCGTTTTTCATCATTTTTGATGATTTGACAAAAATGACGAAATGACAAAAACGATGGGTTATAGCCCATGTTTTTTGAAATTTTGAAAAAAAAAGTTAGCCTCGTTTCTCATCATTTTGGACCATGGGCTATAGCCCATATCGTACGGCATACTATAGCGCGCCGTTTTTCATCATTTTTGAAGATTTGAAAAAAATGACGAAATGACAAAAACGATGGGTTATAGCCCATGTTTTTTGAAATTTTGAAAAAAAAAGTTAGCCTCGTTTCTCATCATTTTGGACCATGGGCTATAGCCCATATCGTACGGCATACTATAGCGCGCCGTTTTTCATCATTTTTGAAGATTTGAAAAAAATGACGAAATGACAAAAACGATGGGTTATAGCCCATGTTTTTTGAAATTTTGAAAAAAAAAGTTAGCCTCGTTTCTCATCATTTTGGACCATGGGCTATAGCCCATATCGTACGGCATACTATAGCGCGCCGTTTTTCATCATTTTTGATGATTTGACAAAAATTACGAAATGACAAAAACGATGGGTTATAGCCCATGTTTTTTGAAATTTTGAAAAAAAAAGTTAGCCTCGTTTCTCATCATTTTGGACCATGGGCTATAGCCCATATCGTACGGCATACTATAGCGCGCCGTTTTTCATCATTTTTTAAGATTTGAAAAAAATTACGAAATGACAAAAACGATGGGTTATAGCCCATGTTTTTTGAAATTTTGAAAAAAAAGGTTAGCCTCGTTTCTCATCATTTTGGACCATGGGCTATAGCCCATATCGTACGGCATACTATAGCGCGCCGTTTTTCATCATTTTTGATGATTTGACAAAAATGACGAAATGACAAAAACGATGGGTTATAGCCCATGTTTTTTGAAATTTTGAAAAAAAAAGTTAGCCTCGTTTCTCATCATTTTGGACCATGGGCTATAGCCCATATCGTACGGCATACTATAGCGCGCCGTTTTTCATCATTTTTGAAGATTTGAAAAAAATGACGAAATGACAAAAACGATGGGTTATAGCCCATGTTTTTTGAAATTTTGAAAAAAAAAGTTAGCCTCGTTTCTCATCATTTTGGACCATGGGCTATAGCCCATATCGTACGGCATACTATAGCGCGCCGTTTTTCATCATTTTTGATGATTTGACAAAAATGACGAAATGACAAAAACGATGGGTTATAGCCCATGTTTTTTTAAATTTTGAAAAAAAAAGTTAGCCTCGTTTCTCATCATTTTGGACCATGGGCTATATCCCATATCGTACGGCAAACTATAGCGCGCCGTTTTTCATCATTTTTGAAGATTTGAAAAAAATTACGAAATTACAAAAACGATGGGTTATAGCCCATGTTTTTTGAAATTTTGGAAAAAAAAGTTATCCTCGTTTCTCATCATTTTGGACCATGGGCTATAGACCATATCGTACGGCATACTATAGCGCGCCGTTTTTCATCATTTTTGAGGATTTAAAAAAAATGACAAAATGACAAAAACGATGGGTTATAGCCCATGTTTTTTTTAATTTTGAAAAAAAAAGTTAGCCTCGTTTCTCATCATTTTGGACCGTGGGCTATAGCCCATATCGTACGGCATACTATAGCGCGCCGTTTTTCATCATTTTTGAAGATTTGAAAAAAATTACGAAATGACAAAAACGATGGGTTATAGCCCATGTTTTTTGAAATTTTGAAAAAAAAAGTTATCCTCGTTTCTCATCATTTTGGACCATGGGCTATAGCCCATATCGTACGGCATACTATAGCGCGCCGTTTTTCATCATTTTTGAGGATTTGAAAAAAATTACAAAATGACAAAAACAATGGGTTATAGCCCATGTTTTTTGAAATTTTGAAAAAAAAAGTTAGCCTCGTTTCTCATCATTTTGGACCGTGGGCTATAGCCCATATCGTACGGCATACTATAGCGCGCCGTTTTTCATCATTTTTGAAGATTTGAAAAAAATTACGAAATGACAAAAACGATGGGTTATAGCCCATGTTTTTTGAAATTTTGAAAAAAAAAGTTATCCTCGTTTCTCATCATTTTGGACCATGGGCTATAGCCCATATCGTACGGCATACTATAGCGCGCCGTTTTTCATCATTTTTGAGGATTTGAAAAAAATGACAAAATGACAAAAACGATGGGTTATAGCCCATGTTTTTTTTAATTTTGAAAAAAAAAGTTAGCCTCGTTTCTCATCATTTTGGACCGTGGGCTATAGCCCATATCGTACGGCATACTATAGCGCGCCGTTTTTCATCATTTTTGAAGATTTGAAAAAAATTACGAAATGACAAAAACGATGGGTTATAGCCCATGTTTTTTGAAATTTTGAAAAAAAAAGTTATCCTCGTTTCTCATCATTTTGGACCATGGGCTATAGCCCATATCGTACGGCATACTATAGCGCGCCGTTTTTCATCATTTTTGAGGATTTGAAAAAAATTACAAAATGACAAAAACAATGGGTTATAGCCCATGTTTTTTGAAATTTTGAAAAAAAAAGTTAGCCTCGTTTCTCATCATTTTGGACCGTGGGCTATAGCCCATATCGTACGGCATACTATAGCGCGCCGTTTTTCATCATTTTTGAAGATTTGAAAAAAATTACGAAATGACAAAAACGATGGGTTATAGCCCATGTTTTTTGAAATTTTGAAAAAAAAAGTTATCCTCGTTTCTCATCATTTTGGACCATGGGCTATAGCCCATATCGTACGGCATACTATAGCGCGCCGTTTTTCATCATTTTTGAGGATTTGAAAAAAATGACGAAATGACAAAAACGATGGGTTATAGCCCATGTTTTTTGAAGTTTTGAAAAAAAACGTTAGCCTCGTTTCTCATCATTTTGGACCGTGGGCTATAGCCCATATCGTACGGCATACTATAGCGCGCCGTTTTTCATCATGTTTGAAGATTTGAAAAAAATTACGAAATGACAAAAACGATGGGTTATAGCCCATGTTTTTTGAAATTTTGAAAAAAAAAGTTATCCTCGTTTCTCATCATTTTGGACCATGGGCTATAGACCATATCGTACGGCATACTATAGCGCGCCGTTTTTCATCATTTTTGAGGATTTGAAAAAAATGACAAAATGACAAAAACGATGGGTTATAGCCCATGTTTTTTGAAATTTTGAAAAAAAAAGTTAGCCTCGTTTCTCATCATTTTGGACCGTGGGCTATAGCCCATATCGTACGGCATACTATAGCGCGCCGTTTTTCATCATTTTTGAAGATTTGAAAAAAATTACGAAATGACAAAAACGATGGGTTATAGCCCATGTTTTTTGAAATTTTGAAAAAAAAAGTTATCCTCGTTTCTCATCATTTTGGACCATGGGCTATAGCCCATATCGTACGGCATACTATAGCGCGCCGTTTTTCATCATTTTTGAGGATTTGAAAAAAATGACGAAATGACAAAAACGATGGGTTATAGCCCATGTTTTTTGAAATTTTGAAAAAAAAAGTTAGCCTCGTTTCTCATCATTTTGGACCGTGGGCTATAGCCCATATCGTACGGCATACTATAGCGCGCCGTTTTTCATCATGTTTGAAGATTTGAAAAAAATTACGAAATGACAAAAACGATGGGTTATAGCCCATGTTTTTTGAAATTTTGAAAAAAAAAGTTATCCTCGTTTCTCATCATTTTGGACCATGGGCTAAAGCCCATATCGTACGGCATACTATAGCGCGCCGTTTTTCATCATTTTTGAGGATTTGAAAAAAATGACGAAATGACAAAAACGATGGGTTATAGCCCATGTTTTTTGAAATTTTGAAAAAAAAAGTTAGCCTCGTTTCTCATCATTTTGGACCGTGGGCTATAGCCCATATCGTACGGCATACTATAGCGCGCCGTTTTTCATCATTTTTGAAGATTTGAAAAAAATTACGAAATGACAAAAACGATGGGTTATAGCCCATGTTTTTTGAAATTTTGAAAAAAAAAGTTATCCTCGTTTCTCATCATTTTGGACCATGGGCTATAGACCATATCGTACAGCATACTATAGCGCGCCGTTTTTCATCATTTTTGAGGATTTGAAAAAAATGACAAAATGACAAAAACGATGGGTTATTATAGCCCATGTTTTTTGAAATTTTGAAAAAAAAAGTTAGCCTCGTTTCTCATCATTTTGGACCGTGGGCTATAGCCCATATCGTACGGCATACTATAGCGCGCCGTTTTTCATCATTTTTGAAGATTTGAAAAAAAATACGAAATGACAAAAACGATGGGTTATAGCCCATGTTTTTTGAAATTTTGAAAAAAAAAGTTATCCTCGTTTCTCATCATTTTGGACCATGGGCTATAGCCCATATCGTACGGCATACTATAGCGCGCCGTTTTTCATCATTTTTGAGGATTTGAAAAAAATGACGAAATGACAAAAACGATGGGTTATAGCCCATGTTTTTTGAAATTTTGAAAAAAAAAGTTATCCTCGTTTCTCATCATTTTGGACCATGGGCTATAGCCCATATCGTACGGCATACTATAACGCGCCGTTTTTCATCATTTTTGAGGATTTGAAAAAAATGACGAAATGACAAAAACGATGGGTTATAGCCCATGTTTTTTGAAGTTTTGAAAAAAAAAGTTTAGCCTCGTTTCTCATCATTTTGGACCGTGGGCTATAGCCCATATCGTACGGCATACTATAGCGCGCCGTTTTTCATCATTTTTGAAGATTTGAAAAAAATTACGAAATGACAAAAACGATGGGTTATAGCCCATGTTTTTTGAAATTTTGAAAAAAAAAGTTATCCTCGTTTCTCATCATTTTGGACCATGGGCTATAGCCCATATCGTACGGCATACTATAGCGCGCCGTTTTTCATCATTTTTGAGGATTTGAAAAAAATTACAAAATGACAAAAACAATGGGTTATAGCCCATGTTTTTTGAAATTTTGAAAAAAAAAGTTAGCCTCGTTTCTCATCATTTTGGACCGTGGGCTATAGCCCATATCGTACGGCATACTATAGCGCGCCGTTTTTCATCATTTTTGAAGATTTGAAAAAAATTACGAAATGACAAAAACGATGGGTTATAGCCCATGTTTTTTGAAATTTTGAAAAAAAAAGTTATCCTCGTTTCTCATCATTTTGGACCATGGGCTATAGCCCATATCGTACGGCATACTATAGCGCGCCGTTTTTCATCATTTTTGAGGATTTGAAAAAAATGACGAAATGACAAAAACGATGGGTTATAGCCCATGTTTTTTGAAGTTTTGAAAAAAAACGTTAGCCTCGTTTCTCATCATTTTGGACCGTGGGCTATAGCCCATATCGTACGGCATACTATAGCGCGCCGTTTTTCATCATGTTTGAAGATTTGAAAAAAATTACGAAATGACAAAAACGATGGGTTATAGCCCATGTTTTTTGAAATTTTGAAAAAAAAAGTTATCCTCGTTTCTCATCATTTTGGACCATGGGCTATAGACCATATCGTACGGCATACTATAGCGCGCCGTTTTTCATCATTTTTGAGGATTTGAAAAAAATGACAAAATGACAAAAACGATGGGTTATAGCCCATGTTTTTTGAAATTTTGAAAAAAAAAGTTAGCCTCGTTTCTCATCATTTTGGACCGTGGGCTATAGCCCATATCGTACGGCATACTATAGCGCGCCGTTTTTCATCATTTTTGAAGATTTGAAAAAAATTACGAAATGACAAAAACGATGGGTTATAGCCCATGTTTTTTGAAATTTTGAAAAAAAAAGTTATCCTCGTTTCTCATCATTTTGGACCATGGGCTATAGCCCATATCGTACGGCATACTATAGCGCGCCGTTTTTCATCATTTTTGAGGATTTGAAAAAAATGACGAAATGACAAAAACGATGGGTTATAGCCCATGTTTTTTGAAATTTTGAAAAAAAAAGTTAGCCTCGTTTCTCATCATTTTGGACCGTGGGCTATAGCCCATATCGTACGGCATACTATAGCGCGCCGTTTTTCATCATGTTTGAAGATTTGAAAAAAATTACGAAATGACAAAAACGATGGGTTATAGCCCATGTTTTTTGAAATTTTGAAAAAAAAAGTTATCCTCGTTTCTCATCATTTTGGACCATGGGCTAAAGCCCATATCGTACGGCATACTATAGCGCGCCGTTTTTCATCATTTTTGAGGATTTGAAAAAAATGACGAAATGACAAAAACGATGGGTTATAGCCCATGTTTTTTGAAATTTTGAAAAAAAAAGTTAGCCTCGTTTCTCATCATTTTGGACCGTGGGCTATAGCCCATATCGTACGGCATACTATAGCGCGCCGTTTTTCATCATTTTTGAAGATTTGAAAAAAATTACGAAATGACAAAAACGATGGGTTATAGCCCATGTTTTTTGAAATTTTGAAAAAAAAAGTTATCCTCGTTTCTCATCATTTTGGACCATGGGCTATAGACCATATCGTACAGCATACTATAGCGCGCCGTTTTTCATCATTTTTGAGGATTTGAAAAAAATGACAAAATGACAAAAACGATGGGTTATTATAGCCCATGTTTTTTGAAATTTTGAAAAAAAAAGTTAGCCTCGTTTCTCATCATTTTGGACCGTGGGCTATAGCCCATATCGTACGGCATACTATAGCGCGCCGTTTTTCATCATTTTTGAAGATTTGAAAAAAAATACGAAATGACAAAAACGATGGGTTATAGCCCATGTTTTTTGAAATTTTGAAAAAAAAAGTTATCCTCGTTTCTCATCATTTTGGACCATGGGCTATAGCCCATATCGTACGGCATACTATAGCGCGCCGTTTTTCATCATTTTTGAGGATTTGAAAAAAATGACGAAATGACAAAAACGATGGGTTATAGCCCATGTTTTTTGAAATTTTGAAAAAAAAAGTTATCCTCGTTTCTCATCATTTTGGACCATGGGCTATAGCCCATATCGTACGGCATACTATAGCGCGCCGTTTTTCATCATTTTTGAGGATTTGAAAAAAATGACGAAATGACAAAAACGATGGGTTATAGCCCATGTTTTTTGAAGTTTTGAAAAAAAAAGTTAGCCTCGTTTCTCATCATTTTGGACCGTGGGCTATAGCCCATATCGTACGGCATACTATAGCGCGCCGTTTTTCATCATTTTTGAAGATTTGAAAAAAATTACGAAATGACAAAAACGATGGGTTATAGCCCATGTTTTTTGAAATTTTGAAAAAAAAAGTTATCCTCGTTTCTCATCATTTTGGACCATGGGCTATAGCCCATATCGTACGGCATACTATAGCGCGCCGTTTTTCATCATTTTTGAGGATTTGAAAAAAATGACGAAATGACAAAAACGATGGGTTATAGCCCATGTTTTTTGAAATTTTGAAAAAAAAAGTTAGCCTCGTTTCTCATCATTTTGGACCGTGGGCTATAGCCCATATCGTACGGCATACTATAGCGCGCCGTTTTTCATCATTTTTGAAGATTTGAAAAAAATTACGAAATGACAAAAACGATGGGTTATAGCCCATGTTTTTTGAAATTTTGAAAAAAAAAGTTATCCTCGTTTCTCATCATTTTGGACCATGGGCTATAGCCCATATCGTACGGCATACTATAGCGCGCCGTTTTTCATCATTTTTGAGGATTTGAAAAAAATGACAAAATGACAAAAACAATGGGTTATAGCCCATGTTTTTTGAAATTTTGAAAAAAAAAGTTAGCCTCGTTTCTCATCATTTTGGACCGTGGGCTATAGCCCATATCGTACGGCATACTATAGCGCGCCGTTTTTCATCATTTTTGAAGATTTGAAAAAAATTACGAAATGACAAAAACGATGGGTTATAGCCCATGTTTTTTGAAATTTTGAAAAAAAAAGTTATCCTCGTTTCTCATCATTTTGGACCATGGGCTATAGCCCATATCGTACGGCATACTATAGCGCGCCGTTTTTCATCATTTTTGAGGATTTGAAAAAAATTACAAAATGACAAAAACAATGGGTTATAGCCCATGTTTTTTGAAATTTTGAAAAAAAAAGTTAGCCTCGTTTCTCATCATTTTGGACCGTGGGCTATAGCCCATATCGTACGGCATACTATAGCGCGCCGTTTTTCATCATTTTTGAAGATTTGAAAAAAATTACGAAATGACAAAAACGATGGGTTATAGCCCATGTTTTTTGAAATTTTGAAAAAAAAAGTTATCCTCGTTTCTCATCATTTTGGACCATGGGCTATAGCCCATATCGTACGGCATACTATAGCGCGCCGTTTTTCATCATTTTTGAGGATTTGAAAAAAATGACGAAATGACAAAAACGATGGGTTATAGCCCATGTTTTTTGAAGTTTTGAAAAAAAACGTTAGCCTCGTTTCTCATCATTTTGGACCGTGGGCTATAGCCCATATCGTACGGCATACTATAGCGCGCCGTTTTTCATCATGTTTGAAGATTTGAAAAAAATTACGAAATGACAAAAACGATGGGTTATAGCCCATGTTTTTTGAAATTTTGAAAAAAAAAGTTATCCTCGTTTCTCATCATTTTGGACCATGGGCTATAGCCCATATCGTACGGCATACTATAGCGCGCCGTTTTTCATCATTTTTGAGGATTTTAAAAAAATGACGAAATGACAAAAACGATGGGTTATAGCCCATGTTTTTTGAAATTTTGAAAAAAAAAGTTAGCCTCGTTTCTCATCATTTTGGACCGTGGGCTATAGCCCATATCGTACGGCATACTATAGCGCGCCGTTTTTCATCATTTTTGAAGATTTGAAAAAAATTACGAAATGACAAAAACGATGGGTTATAGCCCATGTTTTTTGAAATTTTGAAAAAAAAAGTTATCCTCGTTTCTCATCATTTTGGACCATGGGCTATAGACCATATCGTACGGCATACTATAGCGCGCCGTTTTTCATCATTTTTGAGGATTTGAAAAAAATGACAAAATGACAAAAACGATGGGTTATAGCCCATGTTTTTTGAAATTTTGAAAAAAAAAGTTAGCCTCGTTTCTCATCATTTTGGACCGTGGGCTATAGCCCATATCGTACGGCATACTATAGCGCGCTGTTTTTCATCATTTTTGAAGATTTGAAAAAAATTACGAAATGACAAAAACGATGGGTTATAGCCCATGTTTTTTGAAATTTTGAAAAAAAAAGTTATCCTCGTTTCTCATCATTTTGGACCATGGGCTATAGCCCATATCGTACGGCATACTATAGCGCGCCGTTTTTCATCATTTTTGAGGATTTGAAAAAAATGACGAAATGACAAAAACGATGGGTTATAGCCCATGTTTTTTGAAAATTTGAAAAAAAAAGTTAGCCTCGTTTCTCATCATTTTGGACCGTGGGCTATAGCCCATATCGTACGGCATACTATAGCGCGCCGTTTTTCATCATGTTTGAAGATTTGAAAAAAATTACGAAATGACAAAAACGATGGGTTATAGCCCATGTTTTTTGAAATTTTGAAAAAAAAAGTTATCCTCGTTTCTCATCATTTTGGACCATGGGCTAAAGCCCATATCGTACGGCATACTATAGCGCGCCGTTTTTCATCATTTTTGAGGATTTGAAAAAAATGACGAAATGACAAAAACGATGGGTTATAGCCCATGTTTTTTGAAATTTTGAAAAAAAAAGTTAGCCTCGTTTCTCATCATTTTGGACCGTGGGCTATAGCCCATATCGTACGGCATACTATAGCGCGCCGTTTTTCATCATTTTTGAAGATTTGAAAAAAATTACGAAATGACAAAAACGATGGGTTATAGCCCATGTTTTTTGAAATTTTGAAAAAAAAAGTTATCCTCGTTTCTCATCATTTTGGACCATGGGCTATAGACCATATCGTACAGCATACTATAGCGCGCCGTTTTTCATCATTTTTGAGGATTTGAAAAAAATGACAAAATGACAAAAACGATGGGTTATTATAGCCCATGTTTTTTGAAATTTTGAAAAAAAAAGTTAGCCTCGTTTCTCATCATTTTGGACCGTGGGCTATAGCCCATATCGTACGGCATACTATAGCGCGCCGTTTTTCATCATTTTTGAAGATTTGAAAAAAATTACGAAATGACAAAAACGATGGGTTATAGCCCATGTTTTTTGAAATTTTGAAAAAAAAAGTTAGCCTCGTTTCTCATCATTTTGGACCATGGGCTATAGCCCATATCGTACGGCATACTATAGCGCGCCGTTTTTCATCATTTTTGAGGATTTGAAAAAAATGACGAAATGACAAAAACGATGGGTTATAGCCCATGTTTTTTGAAATTTTGAAAAAAAAAAGTTATCCTCGTTTCTCATCATTTTGGACCATGGGCTATAGCCCATATCGTACGGCATACTATAGCGCGCCGTTTTTCATCATTTTTGAGGATTTGAAAAAAATGACGAAATGACAAAAACGATGGGTTATAGCCCATGTTTTTTGAAGTTTTGAAAAAAAAAGTTAGCCTCGTTTCTCATCATTTTGGACCGTGGGCTATAGCCCATATCGTACGGCATACTATAGCGCGCCGTTTTTCATCATTTTTGAAGATTTGAAAAAAATTACGAAATGACAAAAACGATGGGTTATAGCCCATGTTTTTTGAAATTTTGAAAAAAAAAGTTATCCTCGTTTCTCATCATTTTGGACCATGGGCTATAGCCCATATCGTACGGCATACTATAGCGCGCCGTTTTTCATCATTTTTGAGGATTTGAAAAAAATGACGAAATGACAAAAACGATGGGTTATAGCCCATGTTTTTTGAAATTTTGAAAAAAAAAGTTAGCCTCGTTTCTCATCATTTTGGACCGTGGGCTATAGCCCATATCGTACGGCATACTATAGCGCGCCGTTTTTCATCATTTTTGAAGATTTGAAAAAAATTACGAAATGACAAAAACGATGGGTTATAGCCCATGTTTTTTGAAATTTTGAAAAAAAAAGTTATCCTCGTTTCTCATCATTTTGGACCATGGGCTATAGCCCATATCGTACGGCATACTATAGCGCGCCGTTTTTCATCATTTTTGAGGATTTGAAAAAAATGACAAAATGACAAAAACAATGGGTTATAGCCCATGTTTTTTGAAATTTTGAAAAAAAAAGTTAGCCTCGTTTCTCATCATTTTGGACCGTGGGCTATAGCCCATATCGTACGGCATACTATAGCGCGCCGTTTTTCATCATTTTTGAAGATTTGAAAAAAATTACGAAATGACAAAAACGATGGGTTATAGCCCATGTTTTTTGAAATTTTGAAAAAAAAAGTTATCCTCGTTTCTCATCATTTTGGACCATGGGCTATAGCCCATATCGTACGGCATACTATAGCGCGCCGTTTTTCATCATTTTTGAGGATTTGAAAAAAATGACGAAATGACAAAAACGATGGGTTATAGCCCATGTTTTTTGAAATTTTGAAAAAAAAAGTTATCCTCGTTTCTCATCATTTTGGACCATGGGCTATAGCCCATATCGTACGGCATACTATAGCGCGCCGTTTAATTTCCGCATATACTGTGTATCCCTATTCCCTGACATAATTTTATAGCTAAACGGACAGAATTCTATTTTATTTGAATGATGAAACCCAGCTGCCATTAATAGTTGGAAATGGAAATGGAAATGGTGGAAATGGAAATTGCGGAAATTGCGGAAATGGAAATTGCGGAAATGGTAATTGCGGAAATTGCGGAAATGGTGGAAATGGAAATTGCAGAAATTGCGGAAATTGCGGAAATGGAAATTGAGGAAATTGCGGAAATGGAAATGGCTTTTTTGTACTTTTACTGCAGTACAATTATTTGAAAGCTTTACTTTGTAGATTACAAACACACATTAACCACTTCAGCCTATACACTATACGTTGGCTATTTGAAAATACCAGATCTACAATGTCCAATGCACTCTTGCGTTGTCGGAGACCATTTTTAATGGGAACCTTCAATGCATGCACAGTGCGAGAAGAAGCTAGACTGGTGGAGCTAGCACACTGTGCTGAGAAGCAGGGGGTGGAGATCCTGGGGATCCAGGAACACAGGAGAGTGCACACTGAAGACCGGATCGTTTACCGCAGAGTGGAGAGATGCACGCTCATCACTTCATCCGCGTGGCGAAACGAGGCCCAGGCTGCAACAGGGGGCGTAGGGCTAATGCTGGGTTCTCTGGCACGTAAGGCTCTCCGTCGGGTTTACCACCATACCGACAGGATCCTCATCGCAGAGTTCTCAGGCAACCCAGTAACAACAGTCATAGTCGTGTACTCACCCACCAACGTGGCACCATCTGAGGAAGTGGAGAAGTTCTATGAGGACCTTGCAACAGCGGTCCGAGACGTCCCAGCGCACAACTTCCTAGCAATCCTGGGGGATTTCAATGCAAGGCTCGGCCCAGAGGACGTATCCTTCCCATACCACGACTCCACCAACCACAATGGCACACACCTCACCGCCCTCCTCATGGAACATCAGCTCCTGGCAGCGAACACCATGTTCCAGAAAAGAACAGGCAAGAGATGGACATTCCGAGACCGAGCCACAGGTACTGTACGTCAGCTGGACTACATACTTGTGAGGCGAAAGTGGAGGAGCTCCATCTTAAATGCTGAACCGTTCAGCACTTTCAGCTCTGTGGGCTCTGACCACCGCGTGGTCTCCATGAGGGTGCGACTTAGCCTCAGGGTCCCCAAGCCAAGCCCCAAGATCCGGCACGACTGGAAGGCATTCGCAGCCGACCCAGGCCTGCAAGCCAGGCACACGGAGGAGGTTAGGAGGCGCTTTCGGCAGCTGGACAAGGGAGCTGAGCCCAGCAGCGAATATGAGAGATTCGTTGTTGCGAATGAGGAGGCGACCAGGATGTGCGTGCCAATGCTGGACAAAGCCAGAGTGTCCATGCGGTCCAGACATCCGGAGGTTGTAGCTGCACGCAGCAGGGTGGAGGAAGCACGGCTCAACTTTGAGCGCGAACCAACCGTGGAGAGACGTGTTGTACTGAATGAAGCCAAGCAGTTTCTCTTCAGTACATACGACACCATAAAAGGAGTGGAACTGATGGAGAGCGTACAGAGAGTACAGGCAGCGCATGGTGAACGGCAATATGGGGAGGCCTGGAAAGTCATCAATGAGATGACTGGGCGGAAAAGAGCTAAGGAGGGACAGGTGGAGGGACACAGCCCAGAGGACAGGGTGACTACCTGGTTCGGCCACTTCCAGGGGCTCCTGGGTACAGCAGAGGATGGAGTTGAGGAGGATGTGCCGGCAATCCTCCAGGGCCTGGACATCGAAGATGGTCCTTTTACGTCCAGTGAGCTTTCCAAGGCGAAATCCACAGTGAGGGAGGGCAAGAGTGCTGGGCCAGATGGCATACCCCCAGAGGTCCTAAAGAACTGTGACCTTGATGACCTCACCCTGGAGTTTTGCAACCTGTCACTAATGAACAACAAACAGCCTGAAATATGGTCTCTGTCCAACATCATTCCAGTGCCTAAAGCTGGGGACCTCTCAAAGCCAGACAACTACAGAGGCATCAGCCTGACTTGTATCACTGCAAAGATTTACAACAGAATGATACTAAACAGGATACGGCATGCCATCGACCCTCTCCTGAGAGAGAACCAAAATGGCTTCAGAGAGAGGAGAACTACCGTAGCACAGATCTTGGCACTGAGGAGAATGATTGAGGAGGTGAAGAAGGATAACTTGACTGCTGTACTCTGCTTCATCGACTTCAAAAAGGCGTTTGACTCGATTCACAGAGGCACAATGGTGAAGATCCTTAAGGCCTACGGTGTCCCTCCCAACTTGCTCCGGGCAATAGAGTCCATGTATGCAAGAACAAGGGCCAAGGTGGTGACCCCAGATGGTAACAGCGAGGAGTTTTATATCCGGGCCGGGGTAATGCAGGGGGATACCCTAGCCCCTTTCCTCTTCATCATAGTCCTGGACTATGCGCTCAGGAAAGCCATCAGTGGACGAGAGCAGGATCTTGGCTTCACCCTAACTCCAAGGAGGTCAAGACGACATCCCAAGGTAGTCCTGACAGATCTGGACTATGCGGATGACATCGGCCTGCTCTCCGACAGCGTGGAACAAGCTCAGGAACTCCTGAACAGTGTGGAGCTGGAGTGTGCCAAAGTTGGCCTTAGGCTAAATGCCAAGAAAACTGAGGTTATCACCTACAACATCTCACCGGAACATCCACCTCTCACAACAGCAGGAGGCACGGTGCTGAAGGAAGTCAAGGACTTCAAGTACCTGGGCTCATGGGTCAACTCAACCGAGCAAGATCTGAAAGTGAGGAAGGCACTTGCATGGAGGGCCCTGAATGGCATGAACAGTGTTTGGAACTCCAATCTCCCCCGACAAATCAAACTCAGCTTCTTCTACGCAACAGTGGAGTCTGTTCTCCTATACGGCAGTGAATGCTGGACCCTGAAGCCAACCCTGGAGAAGTCCCTTGACGGGTGCTACACCAGAATGCTGCGTGCAGTACTTAACATCAGCAAGACTGTACATGTCACTAACATGACTCTGTATGAGGGACTACCGAGGGTGAGCCAGAAAATAGCAGCCAGGAGAATGAGACTAGCAGGACACTGCCAAAGGCATCAAGAGCTGCCAGCCAGCAAACTGGTGCTCTGGGAACCAACACACGGGCATCGATCACGAGGACGCCCCGCACTAACATACGTGGATGTACTCAAGAGCGATGCAGGAGTGCAAAGTACCAACGAGCTGGCCGGATGTATGGAGAACCGAGATGACTGGAAACGACGATGGAGGGCTCGTCTGAGGACGACCTAGAGAGATCTACAAGCTCACATGCATTGTGAGCTTGTAGCTCTGCCATTTTCAAACTTGGGAAATGGCACATTCTGCATAATGAGTACTTTTCTTTTAGTACTAAAGAATATTTTGATGCTTTGAATACTTTTGTATAGTTTTACTCAAGTAATCTTTGAATACTGGACTTGCACTTTTAACAGAGTATTTCTACATTGTGGTATTGATACTTACAACATTGCAGTACTTTCATTTAATAAATGTCCATAGACAGTGGGTTAGAGAGATCAGGGTATTCTTTTTCTTTATTTGGTCATATCCAGCTCTTGAGATACAAATACTTCTTCTGTGTCTCTCACTCACACATCAATGCCACTTCAAACAAGTAGCTTGTAAACATAAAAAAACAAAAAACAAATGTACAACTGGACAGAAAGCAAGGACGTTTAAGCAAAAAGTCAGTTTGTCTCATTTAAAAAGTCACAAAAACAGATTTTACATTTCAAGAAAACTTCAAGGAAATTATTACGTAGGTATTAAGAAATTATGCACTTGGGTCCTTAAGGAGAGGAAAGCTTTAGAGAAATATAACAATCATCTGGCTGCTTTGAGTTTTATCAAAACTACTACTGCAAAAATACAATATAGCCGACCAATCATATTGGGCTTTTATAAATTCTAATATTTAGATAAAATAGACATCTGTTCTAGGGCCTGAATTAACTATTGATTCTTAATCAATATATAAAAGTTTAGGTAGATCTCTTGGATTTGTAGTATAAAGTAATTAGTGCGTGAATTTATGCTCCCCTTGTTTCGAAAAAATACCCCTTAAAATGCTGTTGGCATCTTCAAAGAAGGACACAAGAAATCTGTCTTAAAAAAGTGATAGAATCCAATACTGCAGGAACCCCCAACATGTTTAAGTGCAAACATTCCACCACAAGTCCACAACATCTGCATTTACAATAACAACACTATATATATATATATACATATAAACATGGATTTTGATTTCTTCCCGCAAGGCTAGGGTTCCCCAAATAGCCAATACCACCATGGGACAACCATCTCCCAAACAGAGGAGAGGGACATTACATGAGGAAATACATGAGTGTTTACATGAAAAACCAAATTAGGCTGGTTACAGTACATACTGTAAAACAAAATACCGGCACACACATGTCCGTTTTGTCCTTTTACAAAAATAGAAATAATTCTTAGAATTATATTGAAAGTTACAGGAAAATAAATGTGGATTAAAGAAACAAGCAACTAGATAAACAATATACATGTACAGTATGGTTTTTTTTAACTACATTTAAGCAGGTTTAAAGAGAATAGTATATGGAGGTGGTGGTCCATATCTCTGCTATGTGCATATACTGTCGATATCTTTTGTGAGTCAATGTGACCTTAGAAACATTTACTTAATGTGCAATAAGTATTTACGTACTTTACTTTGTCTATTGGTACAGTACTAAATTCTAGGGCTGGCCCCAAATAGCTTAATTTTTGGATGCTCATTCATCAATTAGTTGTACGGAAAATGGCAAAACTTGCTGATGTATAAGCTCACAACATCCCTGAGCTTGTAAATGTGCTATGTTTGGAAGTTATTAAAAAATACAAAATAGTCTTTTCCATAATGGGGTCATCAAGGTTAAGGTGATAAATCTGCTTGGCTGAGGTGTGACTTAACATCATTTACCATTGAGATGTGACTTAACAAAATGTACCATAAAGTGCTGGCCTCTGCAGTGATACCATACCAATCATGCCACAAAGAGGCATGATTGTTTTAAATGTATTGGCTAATTAATTTGGAACAAATATTCAAATGCTTGCTAGATAAATGTGTAGGATATCCAAAACTTGAAAAGGGCATTGGGGACAGCCCTACTAGAATGCCTCTATAAAATTAAAGTGAAGGAAAACGGATAAGCAGTAATAAACATCTGATCTGCACAGTACTGTACAAACACAAGAACAGTACACACACACAAAAAAAAATCTTAAGCGCTCTAGTTTGGTCAAAGCAAAGATATGGCATAGAAAACACTCAGTGAATTCACACCAGCAGCGGCAGTGATTTTGCTCACTCGGTTTTATCGCAAAATCTGCATGTTCGAGAAATGAGTGACGCCGTCTTAAATAAGTGTGTTGTGGTCCAGCGAGAACTCCACTGCTCCGAGCAGCTGCACGCGCCGCGGGCAGGGAGGAGAAGTACATACACTTGATTCTCATTTATGATTCATAAATTGTATACGGGTACAATACATTATATGAAATAATTTAGGCAATACAAATCTACAAGTGCTAGTTTAAACTTTTATAATCAACATTAGGTACTTCCATACAGTAGTATGTAGTAGCCTACATTTCTGTAGATCTCAAGTGCTGTCCAGTGTGTATGTTTAATCCACGCCCACTTCAGAGCACAGAGCACTTCTGGTTGGCTGCCGTTCGATCTTGCCACAGCTTTACCACGCTGCCTTTATCTGTGGTGGTTCCTCACCAGACTATGCATTGAACCTCACCGCTTTGTCCGAACGTAGCAGCGAAATACTTATGCTGGTGTGAATTCAGTGTTAGGCATTCACATAAACAGGAGCCCTAGGCTATAAATTGTGGTTACTAAACAATAATCTTTTCAATTACAGAACTGGCAACTATCGACAGTCAGACTTTAACTTGGGCTAGGCTGAGGTAAGGCACCGCTTCAGCATGACTTGATTGTAGGGTTAACAAGCCAGATATTTACTTGGTTGTGCAGCAGTGTCGTGCGCTGAATATAGCTGATCTACAAGCTCACAATTCATTGTGAGCTTGTAGATTGTGAACTAGCCCAGCAATGGAATTAAGCATATAGGGCGTGGGAGTTGGATCTATTAGTGAGTACAAATTAGTCCTTCCCCGTACAAAATTCACTGGTTGTCCATCCCTGGGTTAGAGAGCAACGCTTGGGTAAATGAACACTGTGACAGTGTAATCATTAAATTCCCCAAGTGTCACGTGTAAACAAGATAGAAAAATGATTACATCCTATGTCCACACTCTCAAGAGCATTAGTACTTATGGCTTCAAGGTCATTTTAAGTGTGGGTGGGTGTCACTCTTTCATATTCTACACCTTCACAAAAGGTTTGTATGGCAAAGGAAGGTGCTAAACTGCTCCATGACAGTTCAACACAGTCCTAAATTAGGGTTCAAGGTCCAAAGGTTAAGGTTGATTGGGATTGGGATTAAGTTAGGAGTTATGGCTTTCCTGACTGTGGTTTGTGCCCTGAGCAGCCCAGGTGGCCCACACTGTGTACTGTACATGCAGAAAGAGCTGGGGTACATTTACAAAGAGGCAAGCTAAAGAAGGAGGAAATTGTGGAGAGGTTCAGTTGCTATATGGCCAATGCTGCAGTAAGACAGTTAAGGTAAGGGTTCTTGTGGTTATGGCTATAGTCAACACGTTAGCTTGAAGAAACTCTAGTGCAATGCACACTCGTAGGCGAGATTGGACGTATATCCTTAGGTAGGGAGCAGCAGGCAGGCTAATAAAGCATCATGTCGACATGAAATTTCCAATATAATAATAATTTCCTGGGTTGTCTGGGTGTTGTAGAGGTACACTCACCGCAGAGGCCCGGGTTTGATTGGTGGTAGAGGTGCCTCCATCCTTGGCTGGGTGCTCCAACAAACAGTCAGTGTTCATGGTTGGGCAGCTGGCAGGGCATTGTGTCCTTGTTGCTGCACTAGCGACTCCTACTGTCTCAAATTACACAGTCAAGTGAAAAGACACAGCTGGTGACTCCATGTGTAATGGAGGAGGCATGTGCTTGTCTACTCACTCGCAGCAACAGGGGCCGCATGAAACATGGGGTGACTTGGCAATGACTAAGTACCAGGTTAATGCACTGCCCTTCAAAAGGGAGCAAACGTTAAGGAATGGATGGCTGTTTAAAATATTTAAAAGCACACAAAGCAAACAGTTATTCAGACATCTGCAATATTGTTGGTCTAACCAACCCTTAATTTATACATACTTCAGGCTGCTCTGTGTCCAATCGTTCTGCATGCAGCCAGCTATAGTTGCCATGGAAATCCCTTTTTCTTCCAAATAGACATGAGCAAGAATCCCCAAAGTCAAGGAAAAATGTATACAATGGTATGTAAGGAATTATGTAAATGTTCATAATGTGCCTCCTTGATGCACAAATGCTTGTCCCTCAGAATGGCATGAAGCTGAACATTGAACACATCACCCCACATCAACCCAGCTTACATCATCGCTCCAGAGTCCAGACCTCCCTTCACCGCAATGTGACTGTAGTGTGAATTCTATGGCAGTAAATCATTTGGAATGTACAAAAATGACAAGCACCAGAATGCGGCCTGGCCTGGTGTGGGGGGGTGGGGTTGGGGTGGCAGCGATGCCCCAGGCCCAATGACAGGTGTGTCAGCGCACTGATATCTGGGAGATCAGGAGCTGATGATGGAGGTCTGGCTGACTAGGTCCCGGGGACAGATGCGAGGCACACGGATGTAGTACTATGTCCTCTGGGGGTCTGGCGAGATGGGGCCAGGTGTGTTGATCCCTTCCAGACTGTGCACTGGGATCTGGAACTGGGGCGTGAGCACTGATGGGAACTGGAATACAGCAGAACAAAGTGTGTTATGACAGGTTAACAGAGCTGAATGAAAAGAGTACAGTCAGTTAACTTAAGAAAAAGACCCATGAAGAAGACTCATGAAGATACTTTGTTGTTTACTACTCACCTGGAAAAGGTGTGCTCCATGCAGTCGACGTGTTGCCGGACTGAGAGGAGCCACTGGACTGAGGGTGCTCCAGAAGTGGATGTTGGACAGCAGAGGACTGGGAGTCAGCAACAGGGTGGGAGTCTGAGGAAAAGACAAGAGAGACGTGAACTGAGAGCAGACCGGACAGATCATCTGAAGAAGCAGAAGCTGTCCTTGTGGTTCAGACCATGTACTCGGTGTGGGTTTTTGAACCCGGCCCATGATGTGGACCATGTTGCTCTCCGATCGTTTCTGCAATTCTATTGTGATTAACCGATAATTAAACTAAGGTTGCCTTAGGTCAGATGTACTACATAATGGCCTATTTAGACAATCTATGCGCATGATTTTAAATGAATACAGGGCGAAAATGTATCGGGGGAGTCCAACTCAAATTTAGCTAGTTGAATCAACTTGAACAGATGAGCAAACATCTCTATAGCACTCTGGTGCGTGGTCAAAAAAAACAAATAAATCAAAAACAAGGGGGGGTACTCAGAAATAAAAATAAATGTTTTATTTCATTTTTCCATGCCTCAGGCAATGACACTTGCACTGCATTTTGCACGGGGTGCAAGATAGATTACAAGCTAAGATGCGTGTTGTCACTGTATGGAACATACGACAAAATGCTGTGCATCCACTTAAAAATAAATAGATCTCATACATGGTTTAGCAACTGCAATTAGCTTTACAACTGACCTTTGGAGTTGGGATGTTTGCCAGTCCCAGGCCTGGCTGCATACTGAAGTGACTTGTGTTCTAATTTACAGTAATGTGTTGCATGCCAAACAGTGTTGTGGGTCATACACAGGTGAGGTGGTAATACAAACTAGTGAGAAACTACTGAACGGATGGAAGAAATGCTGAATCCATATTTTACACATTCTTTTTTTTAGGCATAATGGATGGGAATTTATTTATGTTAAATAAGTATTTTATGTACTTTCATGCTTTATCCAGACAGCTACAGTGAGAGAGAAGCAAGGAGAGAGAGATGAGGAAGGCCTCCGGCCCGAAACGGTCCCTCTGTTTGCTTGCTGCTGAGGGAAAACTGATAATAAAGAAGAATCCTATTGGATACAACGTGAGAGCTGGTATTGTTTACTATGACTTTCTCTACCTGAACCGTGCATACGATACATTATTACTTTGAATGAACTACTCAACCGAGTGCTTGCTTCTCTTCTCTTCAAGGACATGTAGCAAACACCCTCAGGTTGGACCATTAAGGAGTCTTAATGGTATGCGCTTTACCAGGTGAGCCACTAAGGGCCCCCGAAGGGCATTTATTTATGTTATGCTTAAAACACTTAAACTATGTAAAAGACGATACAATTAAATGTAGCCATTCTGTAGACTATTTATAGACAGATACAGTTACACGACATTGAGCTTTAAGCTTAATCTCTTCTAGCCTGGACTGGTTTTACTGATTTTGGATTGACTGGAATACTAGCACTTTTGAAAAGGAATATCAGGACTCGGTATTGGCAATATTCAACATTAAATTACTTAATAATAACTTATTAATAATCAGATTATGAATTCAGCGGCCACAGGATAGGTTTTCTTCAGGGAGAACGTGGTCCTGCAGGGTAAAAGCCACCGCTGACAGGAAAGCAGCAGTCGGAGGCTTGGTCTCATGATCGCGGAGACAGCAAGACACAGAGCTGACCTCCTGGTCATACATAGTAAAGGCATTGTCTGCCCCAGCTGATCTAATAGAGCCTCTACAGTCATGTGGTCTACAAACAGCAATTAAACATCATGAAAATAACCCAGAGGCCAGTTGCCAGAGATCACTGGTCCATCACTGCCCCCTGGTGTATGGATCTGAAAATGTGTGCCGCTCTTTTACACCACAATGTTTAATACCTTTTCCAGTAATTGGCCAAGCAATGAAACGTTCAATATACTAGAGGCAGGATCACATCTAGAGTTTGTGGTGTGTGTGTGTGTGTGTGTGTGTGTGTGTGTGTGTGTGTGTGTGTGTGTGTGTGTGTGTGTGTGTGTGTGTGTGTATGGATGCATGCATGCATGTTTCTCTATCCAACTACATATACATACACACAGTATAGGAGATGGCTCTAACCTGTAGCATGGCTGGTGTGAGGGAGGCAGTTGGCAACGAGGGACTGCAGATGTTCATGGGTGAGAAGTCAGAGGAGGTGACCAGCAGGGTAGGAGTGCTCAGCTCCAAGACTCTGGGTGGCTTACGGGTCTTGCTTGAACTCTGACTGCCGAATGTGTTGATGGTGCTGACTGGAGACATGCTGGTCTCAGATTCCATGACCCCAGCAGACATATAGCTGATAGATTCCACCTAAGACAGAGAAACAAAATCCATTAATTCTAGAGGTGTACTTGATTAAACATAATTTGTTTTAATAACAAAAGTCATGCCGGTTCAATAATAATTTATTTAATTGGTTTGAGCCAGCAATTCGAGCAGCTGTGAGTTTTTGAGCCCCATTACAGTGTTTTTTCAGTGAGGACCCTTATTTTGAAGGCCCACGGGACCCGAGACGTGAACCAGATTAAACAAATGTTGTGTGTAGTGGCGGACGAGTTATGGGCCGTTATATAAAGCTTGTTTTGACCAAAAACGCAATCTGGGAAAAGAATCCGAGATAAATGCATTTTTGTAAATGTTTTACATTAAGACGGATGGAGACAGAGTTGCATTGACTAGCCTTTGTTTCCAGTGTCTGGGATTCCGCGGGCTGAGACGTGATGGATTCAATGTCGCTGTCAATCACCAGCTCCTGGGATGAGTCAAGCACTATGCTTGGGGAGGGGCTAGGCGAGGGCAGCTCCGATAGGCTGAACCGTGGCTCCGAGGGACGGATGTGTTCGAAAGAGTAGAGGGTATGCGACGGGAGTGGCGAGTGTGCAGCCATGTCATCGGCCCGTGATGTGGGCAGAGCGATAGAATACAGAGGCGGATTAGATGTCAGGGCCATTTCTACGGTGACCTGAGGAGGGACGTGTGGAGGCGTTGCCTTGGGCGGAGTCGTGCCGAACTTGATGACGGACGACGATGACGTGGTGGGCTGAGGTTGCAGGGGCGGTGGCTGCGGGTGTGGCTCCTGCTGGGTGGCGCTGCTCCCCAGCCTCCGGTCTGCCATCTTCTCTGCCGGGTTCTCCATCTTGATGGACTTGAAGAGCTGCCGTCCATTTTGCAGCGAAGTGAGGGTAAAGGAGGTGTACAGCCCAGAGTGGATGTAGTCATTCCTGTTGGACGGCTTGGAGCCCTGCCACACTATGCTGCCCCCTGCCTTGCCCCTGTCCCCAGACTCCACGTCTGGCATGGCACTGTCCGCCCTCTCTGAGGGCAGCGGGTTGCCTAGTCCTCCCCCGACCACATCTCCTCCCTCTGTCCGAGCAGCAGCCTCCCCTTTAAGGATGTCTGGGTAGGAAACGAAGCGATAGACGAACTTCTGACCATTCACCTTCTTGATGATGTTCTAATTGGAAGAAAGGAGAGGGATTATAAGATGACGGGAAAAGTTAACATACTGCTATGTGAAGATATCCAACATCATTGCCAGCTTTAGGTAATTCAGTCACTAACATAACACACAAGAGTAAAACATGCATTAGAACCTTATTAAACTGCAACTCGCTTGTTGGGTCTCTAGCAAAGAGTTGGCAGAGGCAAAAGAGTGAGTGTGTGTGTGTGTGTGTGTGTGTGTGTGTGTGTGTGTGTGTGTGTGTGTGTGTGTGTGTGTGTGTGTCGGAGAGAGAGAGAGAGAGAGAGTAAAAATAGAAGACCACAGAAAATCATTCTTGCATGGAACAGCTCCATCCTTCCTGCCTGCACCTAACTAACAGCCAATCATGTTGCAGAGCAGCCCAGCCCAGCCCAGAACACCCACAGGGTCAGGGTGTATTTAAGCCAAACCACAAGCAACAGGGGGAGACAAACACAGACATAGCTCAGCGCAAGGGACCTCAGAGGCACAGCCCTGTCATGCCTCTGCTTGTCTCACTACAGCCCAGACAGCAACAGACACTCAACTTAGGTTATACAGTCATGTTTTAGATAGTGTAACATCAAATGATATCGCATCGTTTTGTTTATACTGTAAATTCTAGATTAGGAATTGTAACCACTCCATCTGATTGAGATATTTTCTCCCCTTGAAATATGATGTGTAGGTTTTGGGACGATCCATGTACTTTTACTCTCAGTGCCTGCAAGCAATAAGGTTGAACAGTTACAGATACCTCCCGTACAGCAAATTATACATTTACCCAAATCATAAGCGTCTTAATCTTCCACCGTCCATGTGTTCTTGCTTATTTATTTATTTAAAACCCCAAATGCTATTAAAAGGTATGTCCTGAGGTCCTAAATCTGACTAATATCGTTATTAGTCAAATGTCAGACTGAGAGGGAATTATTTATTTATTTATTGTCATTATGCTAACCTAGGTTTACAATGTGTGACAGTTATGTTATTTTTATTTTTATTAGACAGGGACAGTGCACATTAAGTACGTTTTTCCCGGTCAAAAGTATCTATCTAATCTACAGCTACAGCTACATTAATGCTTGGGTGTGATTGTCAGGCGTTTCTTGATCAGACAAAATAGAATGGTGCTTTCTTTGGGAATCAAACAATTATCTAGCTTGAATTTGTTTGAATTTAATGAAAGGTGTTCTCTGATATATAATTTGTGTGTTCGGAAATTCTGGAAAAAAACGCTAGAATTCAATAATAAAATGTATTTGCAAGTTGTCCTGGGCTGGGTTATTCAAATGTATCATGCAGCCCTAGTAAGCAGAAGTAGACCTAGTTGGGGCACCAACTACAGCACCAAGTTATTCCTCGAAGCCTTGGTCCTCGGGACATCCTGACAGCCGTTACTGTTCCATATATGGTGACGGTAAGATTACAGAAGGTGTCAACCGTTTTTTAATGATTAGCTTATTGCCACATAACAAGCAGGAGAATTGAGTATTGGGAGTCGGACTCATAATATTAATCGTAATATGTTACGTACATATTAGATAGATTGACTGAGACAGAATATATAAAATGAAGATGAAGACTGGTGTAGATGATTTTAAAATGTTGTCTTAAATTTGTGAACTGTACGTTCTCATGGATGTTTTTCCTTGTGAGGAGAAAGATGAGGAGAAAGATGCCAATGGTCAATGCACGAAAAACAGAATAAAGATTAAAGATTTTTAGGCCAAGTATTACTGCAAAATAAATGTAAGAAAAAAATACAATGCGTCTGCCACCTGGAGTTATAAATGAAAATGGGATTTGGAAATTGCAGTAGTCGTTATTTCAATTTGACAATGTTATGTCACAATGCTGAGAGTGATTACCTTGTCATAGTAGTATCTGAGAGCCCTGCTGAGCTTGTCATAGTTCATGTTGGGCTTGTTCTTCCTGGCACCCCACAGCCTGGCCACCTCCTCTGCCTGTAGCAGCTTGAACTCTCCTTCCTCATTGGTCCAACAGATCAGCTGCTCATTATTAGAATCCAATAGGAGCTGGAGAAGGAACTGCCACAAGGTGACAGAGCTGTCCATGTCTCTCACTGTGGAAAGGAGACAAGATTCCATGACAGAGATTGGACTTCAGTCATCAAGCTACAGGGAGTATACAGTTGAGGTATTATAAATCTACAGCTGCAATTCAATATTAATGACAAAACCATGACATTACTTGTGTGTGAATGGGAGTACTAGCCCAACGCTCATTTGTTCTTTTTAAACACAAGACAATACCAGAAAACCATATAATATAGACACAAGCATCTATAACACTTTTTTGACAGCCTATTCTATTGTGATTAGTTGCAGCCCTACATGTGCCAAGGGATAACACAATCATTTGGGGAATATGCTAAAATTAAGGAGAGACCTGTCCTAAACCATGCGCAACACAGCGACTTACTTACTTACTAACTTACTCATTCATAACACCAGACAATTACATAGGAGATTAGAAATGTCTTGATTGGGTGATGCAGACAACAAGCAGGGCTGAACTACTGTGACAATGAGCTAACAGCAAGGTCAGTCAGTCATTCACAGAACATGCTCCTTGAGTACCTACAGGGCTCTGACAGCAGACAAAGAAATGTCATGGTTCTACTCTCGCATAATGCCTGTGCTCCATTCCCTTTGCGTCATGCAGATGGATTATTTTTTTTATCCCATGATTTCAATGATCTAATGTGATTCTAGGCTCTACACACCCTCCGCCAACCTAGTCCCCATATATGGGGGACATGGGGAGAGCAACGGACTTGAACTCATGCTTCCTTCATGCCTGAGTGTCCAAGTTGCTCCTTTACACCGGACAGGGGGGAGTTTCCCTGGTTGGACGTAGCGCGTGGAAGGAACACGTTATTCCAACCAGTTCCTTTCCCCTCTATCAGGCGCCCCGGCTGGCCAGGGGGAGGCAGTTTAGAGACCAGCATTACTGCATGTTTTTTGTGAGGATACCTACCTACCCTAGGGGACAGGGGGAGAACATGCAAACTCCACACAGAAGGGCCCTTTCGCCAACCCCGCCTCGGATGTGGGCACTGATGACGCAGAGGAGGAAACACGCCGCCAGCACCCACAGTGTCCCAAGCAGGAATCGAACCCAGGACCTTCTAGCTGTGAGGCGACAGCACTACCAACTGTGCCCCCTGCAGATGGATTTTATAGCATCAGAATATGTTTTATCACACTCAATAGTGATATATAGGCTTGGCTATTAATCCATACAATGCCATAGCACAAATCCTCATTTTGTGTTAGCATTTTATCATGTAACATTTCTTCTGCTATAATGTAACATTACTGCTGACAACTTTTGACATATTTATTCATAATAATAAATTCCTCTGCTGAGCATCACATCATTATAAGGAATCAAACACAAACTCAGATTAGGACATTAAAATTAAGACTCATTTTCGCCATGAGATGAGATCTGACTTACTTACATTACATCCTTATGTGCAATGTGCACACAACAGAAAATCAAGTGACTTTGATTTCTGGCCTGTTATATTGTATATTGTACATAACACGCTGTTTTGTATTATACAATACAGTGGTTTTGATCCGTACTGGTTTCTGGTTGACTCTCACAATATCCAGACCTTTTAATTAGTAACTGCTTCCCTTCCCGTCTTACTTCACTGTTTTATGTTTTAGAGGTTGCATAATTATAGGTTACCCTGTGAAAAGTGACAGGTTTGGCTTTGATAAAAGGAAAGGCTTGCTGTGGACAGTTTTATCGAGCTGTACACAGAGAACACAATAGATGCATTACAATAACAGATACACCATAACGTACATTAATACTCTAATGTATTATTCAGCTTACTGGAAATGTATAACCAACAGAATACCTATTTAAAAAAGTGACTGAACACCCTGGTCAGCATTACAGTAAAGATAACTTAGCCTAATAATATAATATGCTCTGTCATGTAGTATAAATTGGGCTTTAGACTGTTCTAGATGTGTATACCGACCTTGCTTGTGTGTGTGTATTCTCTCAAGTCAACATTAACAGACCCAAAACTGTGGCTATTCAGTCCAAACT
Organism: Protomyctophum bolini; assembly: GCF_963924005.1. NCBI lineage: Eukaryota > Metazoa > Chordata > Actinopteri > Myctophiformes > Myctophidae > Protomyctophum > Protomyctophum bolini. The sequence goes on along the minus strand of NC_137863.1, from coordinate 13,834,249 downwards.
CTTGTGACATTCGATATAATCAATATCATTATCAATACAACAGCTAATATGCCGTTTGGTAACATTATTATGATTCCATCCATTTAGTTTCACCCAGGTAGTGTAATATAAGTGATATTTATTGGTTAAAAGAAAAAGTGTTTTGTTAAAAGTTTAAATCAATATTCTGATAGTAATCATTACAGTACTATGGCGTTTGTTCAGTGTCTCCAGCTCTTTAATAAACAGAAAATACATTTTCAGGTACGTAGGTGACAAACTTTCAGCCAATCAGGAGAGAGAAGCTATGTATAAGCTTAATTTAGTGTTTCAGTTCCAATTTTGCATGCTCATTAACATTTCTTTGTGTCTTTGTATCACTTACAATTCAAATTGTTTAATCTGTATCCTGACTGCATTTTCTATCCTGATTGGATAAATTGTTATCCCAGTTTCAGTTTCAGAAAATGCATTTTCTGTTTAATAAAAAGCTGGAGAGACATGGAGAGTGGAGACTCCCGTTACTGAGCAATGAGTACTATCACAATATATAGCTCTGGTCCATAGCCCTAATGCCCTTGCTGCCGTTGCATTAAGGCTCTGCCACTCTTTGCTTCCTGCGCTCGCCTGAAATGCAGACCAGACTCTCCACTGTATATAATATAAAGAACGTTTTACCTACTCACCAATACAAAGGCGGCTTGTGTTATTAGAAAGCCTACTTTCCTTAGTGGACGCAATCTGAGCCCCCCACCACACGTATAAATTAAGGCACTTTTTCGCCAGAAAGGGATTTTTTTCTCCCACCAGGAAAAATCTTTTAGTTACTCAACTGCGACCTCTACCGATATAGCCAAGATAAAATCACATAGCCAAGATAAAATCTCATAGACAAGATTTTTCCTTCCGGTGAATTTGGGTGCAAATAAATCCCTTAATGGCCAAAAAGTGCTTTGTATACGTGTGGTGGGGGGCTCAGAGTGAGTCCACCGGCGTCCACTAAGGAAAGTAGGCTTTCTAATAACACAGACCGCGTTTGTATTGGTGAGTAGGTAAAACGTAAAACATTTATATTTCCGCAAAAGAGGAGAGGCTGGTCTGCATTTCATGAGAAGGCAGGAAGACAATGCTGTCCCATAGCTCTATTGAAGGCATTAGAGCTATGTACCAGCTAGAGCTACACAATATAGAGCTTTTTAACACTTATTTTAACCAAAGAAAATCACTTACACTACCTTTAATAATAATAAAAGACAAAGAAGATTTGTCCACTTCAACTGGTGGACCATGGGACCTGTCACCTTAAATAGCCTGACAGGCACCATATACATAAAAACAACCTCACCAGGCTAAATGTGCTATGGTAGCCTACAATTTAGACTCTCGTAGATGTATTTATCGATTCTGACATTTTCAATCTACGAGATTTAATTAAATTAAATCTCTAATATATATCAAAGTATAATGACCATATAATGTAACCTTCTTGTTTATTGTATTTCACCTCTTGTGCAGATCCAAATAAAATAATTCAAGTGTGTGTGTGTGTGTGTGTGTGTGTGTGTGTGTGTGTGCATCCTAAGCTGCTTTATGGAGAGAGTAAATCTGTCCTGACTCATCCAGTCCAGCTGGATGGTGACACACCCCCCACACACACACAATCTGTCTGTTCTGACAGTTTTAAATCTGGTGAAATCAGGGTAAAAATGGGACAGTCCTGCTGTCAAGTCAATGCATACAAGACGACCTCACAAAAGGTTGAGAGATTTGATTATGAAACGTCAACCATTTAACTCATTACAGTTTGGTATTATAGGTGCAGGACACTCGGCGTCTGCCCTGCAATTATAATAAGCATTGCAATGATTTAAAAGACACATTTCACAAGTTCAGGTTTAGTCTGTCTTGAAGCTTCCACTATGCATTGCCACTGCCGCCGACAACAAACACACACACGCACGCACGCGCACACACACACGCACACACACACACACTTGTTGGATGAATAATAATATACCAACAAGCTATAGGCTCAGTTTTAAGCAGCAGTGCAGCACAAATACGCACGCGGCAGGTTTTCAACTTTTACTTTCGTTACTGACATCCATCACAACGACCGCAAAGTAAAGTCAAGCTGACGTGAACGGTGATAGGTAGAAGTTAGCAATAGGTTAGCTTTTCTGCTAACGTTACCTTGCTGCTAGTAGAGCCCGCTGGTGTTCGGAGGAGTCGTCCGTCCTAGCGCGTCGGAACAAAACCCAAACATTGTTTTAATGCCGTCTACTCAATGCCCCGCAGCTCAGTGCACGGCGAGCAAAACAAACGGACCGCCAATGCCGTGCACATTCCTCAATAGAAGAGACATTAAAGTGGCTTGCAGGCTCGCAGCTCTCTGACGGTTACGTTTGACAGGAAATTAAATCCACGACTGAGACTGAGCTCACTTCCTCTCCGTGTTTACGGTTGTAATAACTGCTTCATAACAACGCGTTGCTGTTGTGTACTATAGTAGGTTAACTGTAGTTGTGGTGGTACCGTGTCTTGGTGGTTGTTGTTCTTCTTGTTGTTTGAATTGTATTCGCATAACATTTATGAAAAAAGCCCCTAGGACTTCATTTTAGCATCATTGTATACTTGACTGTACGGCTTCTATGGACCACTGTTGCAAACTGTTAATAAAGTATCTAATCAAATTAATCAATAATAATAATAATAAACCCTCAGACGTAAAGTTTTTATGATTGACCCATATTGGTCATTGTAGATTGTTTTTGTGTTACAACAATGCTTATTAACCTTTTGCAAAATGAAAGTAGCCTATAAATAAAATCATAATAATCTATCATTCATTATTGCTGTTTAACTAGTCAAACAGGTTTGGTTTACTATACAGCATTATAAGGCTAATGACAGAAAAAAGGGGCAAACAATAGAATAGGCCTACATATTACTGTTGTTAGTATGCAAATTGAAAAGGTTTCGTTTTTTGTTTTGTTGAAATACCTAAAGTGACCACCAAGTGGCAGTAGAATATACCTGCAGGTGGATAAACAAAATGAAAACAAAAATATTAGCACATGGTTTGTCAATTATGTTATTTTGCAAGAAAATGTTTAGATAATTGTGTATTAACCTCATAGAGAGCACTATTGCCATTAATATAGCCTTGTGTAAATTATTATACACAAGTACAAAGATTATTCTGACCATGTCCTTCTTCTGTAATGGTAAGCACTCTACAAAGGCTACCCACTCTTTCATTATTAGACCACTATTACTATTATTTTGAGATTCGCTGTGGCCATATATCCACTAGGATTTAACCAAATATAATTACTTGCGCAAGCAGAGCGTGCAATAAATGTTTTTCGTCAGGTGCTACCCCCTATACATGTAATGTAATCTGACACCACTGCCATATCAAGCACAAATTAATCATTACGTCATATGCTGCCACGGGACATACACATCAAATGACCCAAGTAACCACAGTATACCGCTAATCAACTTACAAATTATTATACATATACATAGAGGCATTTCCTTTAATCGATCCGACACCGAAACATATCTTTTATTACGTCACCATTGAGAGCCAGTTATACACTGGCAAAGGTACATATCTTCATTGCGTCATACGCAGCCATGGCATACGCATAAAACTAATTTGTTATTAATTACGTAAGCCAATCATGGACATTCGTAAGGAAAGGTGCATTTACCAGGAATTTCCTGAGTTCGAATATAGACTCAATATAGCAGACTTTCGTGGTGAGAAATTGATGTCATGCTCCCAGGAAATAGTTGAAGTCCTCCTGGCACAACAGTACTTGCACTCTCTGCTTGTGCACTAGTAGGCCATTTATGGCTCAGGCCATTTATGGCCTACTTGGGTGCAACAAGCAAGTAGGCACTCGACAGAGTGCAGTTCTAGTTGGGAATATTTTGCACTTGAAGCTAAATATACTGTAGTTACAGAAGATAGGGAATCTATTCATAGATGTAGTTGTTGGCTATCTGACTCATTGCAGTGGATGGTGCATTCAATATGGATTTTCAGGCTCAATATCAGTTTCGCTTTTACTGATGTTATAGCAATACAATACTCATCCAAGTACAGGAAAGACTGCAAATGTATAGCTATGGATACTTAAGCCTATTTAAAACTTGTCTAGTTAAAACACATTTTATTTCACACACTTTATGGACTGTTAACTATTAAAAGTAGGCCTAATTCATAATTTTATTAAACATACAGCCCACCTTTATTACTAGTGCTTCCCTACTTGAAGTTCTGTTTGGTAATTGAGACAAAGTATTGTTGCCAATGCTATATCACAATATCTTACTATATATCTTGGCTCAGGGGTAGAGTGGCCGGATGGTGACCACCCGGGCTCCCCCAGAGTTAGTGTTGAAGTGTCCTTGAGCAAGACACTGAACTCCTAAATGCAGGTTGGTGCCTTGCATGGTTTCCCCCTGCCATCGGGGTATGAATCTGTGTGCGACTGGCTGCAAATGTAATGCACAATCTATGTAAAGCTATATAAATGCACCATTTACCATTTACTCAGAAAATCTCAAGAAAGAATTTATAAAGGAAGAAAAAAATATTAAGTATTAAGTATTTCAAAACATAGGCTAAACATTATAAAGCTGTATTTGCTGAGAAAGCAAATTGATAATATGAAACTACGCAGCAAGTGTACGGTCACACCTAACTTTGATTCTGCATAATACTGTATGTGGATGTTTTTGGCAACGATTACTGCATGCATGGGAACGAAGCATTTTGTTGACATTGTGCAGTTTCTGCAACAAAAAGCTCTGTTCCCAATTGAAAATCACAGCAAAAAGACGCCATATAGGCAGAATCAAAGTTAGGACTGTGTGACCATACAACAGTTGAATCCACAAAGATGCAATGGGCCTTCCTTTGGACCTCTTTGCCCTGGCTTGGACTAGCCTATACTACATGACTAGACCTGACCTCGATTTGGTTTTGGACTATACACATTAGTGCTTGTTAACTGTTTTCATATTGAGAGCTGGATTTTGCATTGACCATATAGGTCAATAGGTTTGTTTGAATATGATGAATAATATTAAAACAAATGTCTTGTGTTGTTGTGAGTGACCCAATTTTAGATCCTGACCCAATGGTTGAGGGGGGAAAATGAACTATACTGTACTGGAAATTATCTTTGGATTACACTTGCAATATTCAGGATGGGTCTCCACTTTCTAATGTGCAATACATAGGCCTATATAAAACTACATTAGCAGCACTATTGTAATACAAAGCACATTCACATGGCTAACACTCAATGAATCCATCTCAAATTAATTTATCAGTGGCCTATACATTCAACTGACACATTTCAAAGTGTCACTTTTCTTGTGTCTCACATCAGGAAATAATCAGTTTATATGTTACACAGCATAAAAGGTCTGATTCCTTTTTAAAGCCAGCATAACTCTTTGACCTATAGTAACCTCCCTGGGTCACAATTGTTGTGAGCTACTCTTATTACATTACGGGGTATGGCCACAATTTGTTCCAAAGAGGATCCCACTCGCTTTCTTCCCTCACACGTGGACCTCCCTGTCCCAGAACAGTTTCACCAGTATGGACTAAGAAAAATCACAATACAAGCCGTCTAAGCTGCTTGCACCAACCTTGTCATCCCAGACTGTTGAAAACGAGAGAGCACAAAAGGAGCATGAAAGGCAGGAACTCAACTTTCAGTTTGAAACATGCCCCAGCTTCCTCTCTAGACACACCCACCCTGCCAAACAGGACTGCAAAGCACCAGCAGAGCAGCCAGACATTCCAGGCTAAAGAGTGGGAAGCTTCTACAGTGAGCAACTGTATTTTCCTCACTCCCGTTGTCTTTCCCACTGACATCACTGACATCAGTGTTAAAAACATGCTGGCACTTACTGTATGGGACTCATAACCTGTCCTACAGGAATGTCCTTGAGGTAAATAAGCCACGCACACACTGCTGTAATCCCTGCCATTGTTTTGGTGCTGCAGGAAATATGTTTTGTATTATCTCAATGGTGAAATAATCCCTAATCAAAAAACTAGGGATGCACGATTATGAAATTATGACCGATATGATCCAATCTCCGATTATTTGCATAATATCTGCCGATAGCAATTCTGACCGATTCCGATATTATACAGGGGACCACAAATGGAAACAAGCCGGCCCTAGGGGCTTGGCCAAATGCCTGTTAATAAAGTATTTATTTTAATATATTTTTTATCCCACGATTTTGTAACCCATTTTTCACCCCTGTGTCAATCATCTAATGTGATCCTGGGCTCTACACACCCTCCACCAACCTAGTCCCCATATATGGGGGACAAGGGGAGAGCAACGGACTTGAACTCATGCTTCCCGTTAATAAAGTATTCAATCAATAAATAGTCTATATTATTTTTCCAAGTGTCTGTTTTCACTACTGAATGAGTACAAAGCCATTGAGATGGGTGAAAATAATCTGGAATTATTTTGAGACCGATCCGATACCGATATGGTATTTTTATGGCCAATATGGGCAATTCCGATACGCTACCAATTATATCGTGCATCTCTACAAAAAAAATATTAATTTTAAAAGTTTGGAGCCTTAAGTACTACTCTAAATCATACATGGGCAACTGGAGACCCAGGGGCCACCTTCACTTAATGCGGCCCGCAGGTTAATATCGGAATACTGATATAGTATTGATTTCAGCTGACAAACATGACCCGCATCTATATTTGTAGCTTAGTATTAAAATGTTATTGTGTTTTCTATGTCCAATGTATTTGTATTTAAGTTCATAAAGTTAACATAAGTCTAACTAAATGCATTTGTTATACTTTTCAGGATTCCAATTAAAAAATACCAACAAAACAATTTCGAATATAGAAAGAATTGCAATATCTACAAGCTCAATGTCTCAGTGCGACGTGTTTTGAGCTTGTAGATCTGCTATTTTTGCTATACAACAGTAATATGCAATGTGGCCCTCTGGAGTAAGTGTGGAAATATAGTGTATCTTTAAAGTTATCTAAATGACACTAACTCTGGGGGAACCTCCCAAACTGCTGCTCTGCCCCAGAGCCACTGCCTCCACATTGTCACACACACACACCCTGTTGAAATATATACAACAAATCAAATATCCTTTTGAATTCTTGCATTTTATTTTGTAAATAGGAAAATAGCATTTCTGGTATTCAAAAAATACATCCTGTATTCCAGCAGATATACAGATTGAGATGGAAAGGAAGAGAGAAAGGGAGACAGACAAGACAGACAGAGAGAGACATGATTAGAGAATACAGGTCAGGATGTAGGTCAGTAGAAGCAGCCTGTGGAGTCAGACAGAAACACCACTGGTTCAGACAGATAAACAAATCTGACTGCCTAAATGTGTTTCTGCATTACTAGGCATGTATATCTATAATTAGAGATGAGCATGAGAATGATTATTGTACTGTATATGAATGTGCATTGTTACATGCAGAAGTGCTCTACTTCGTGCATTTGTCTGAAACCACTGACTTTGCTCAGCGGGTGAGATTGCCAGTGGCATATCGTCTGTAGCAGTGAGTACATGCGCCTGCTGGTTCAATGGACAGAATCCTATCATTGTAGCTTTTTGCTAGTTACATAGTCTATTTGAATACAAGAACGCTCGCCCCAAAACCTATTCATGCCGGGTCAAATCCGGTGACCTCAGAACGGTCGGACCCACGTATTTATGGCCACCAAAGTCAAATCTGTTGATCTCGGACCGGTCATACCCACAAATCAAGTGATCTAAGAATGGTTGGACCCACAAATCCGGTGATCTCAGAACGGTCAGACCCATGTATTTCTGGCCACCAAAAACTAATCGGCCAGATTTGACATCTCAGCGGTACAAAGAGGGTGGGGTGGGGTGCTTTAGGCGGCTCCCGTCATTTTAACAGTTTTTGTCTAACTACTACAGAGTGTTCCACCAGCTGGGGACGAGGATATATATATTTTTAAGTACATTTATTTGGACGAGACGCATATTAATGAACACTGCACATAAAATGCTATGTAAATACACCTGATTTAGCAAAAATGTTCCGACACTGGGGGCGAGCATTCCGCATATAAATGGGGGCGAGTAGGTTTTGGGGGGCAAGCGTTCCGGTTAAAGTCAATTTAACCTCATGAACCCTAGCATCTATTCTGGGCATATACTAATTGGCGAACATTCTGCAAAACTAGCTGAACATTCAGCGAAAATAGCCGTTTTCCATTTCCATTTGACGTATACCAAATATATAGGTTCAAAGTGGTTATAACCATGTCCACAAAGCACCAGTTTACAAGCACCAGATCAAACATGAATAAAGTGTAACTAGCATGATTTAACTTTTCTTGTAAAATGCACTCTGCCTTTCAAGGTTCCAAGACACTTAGCAGAAATGTCATACAGTACATCATCCATCTTCCACTTTCCCTCTGCATGCTAAACACAAGTGCACTTGAGACCAGCAGCCTCAGCTTAATGGTGGGTGACCGTATGAGTGGGGACTCGGAAGCCCTGTCTGGCATCAAACCAGATTGTAATCACTCAGCGACATTCCATGGATTGATTACGCTTACAATCAAACTCACGAACCAAAAACCTCTATGATAAAATCACTAAATAGCTTAATGCACTGATTGAGAAAAAAAAACATGTTTAAAGGCTACAAGCTCTGTAAATGTAATAGTGTCCATTATGTTCAGTACATACATTATATTGAATAGGCTAATACATGTGTTTGAGTAGTGTTTAGCTGCCCTTTCAGGTTTAAATTATTACTTGCTGCCCTAACCCACAGAAAAAAGGGTTTACAGTAATTGTATTACTGTAAATCAGAATAAGCAACATTTCACATCACTTTGCACTTCAAAGCTAAAGTATAAAATCATATACAGAGTAGTCGCTAGGCCACAAAAGTTGGCTGCACATGGTTTCAAAGACAGAGAACAAAGAGCTTATAAATTGTAGGTCACGATACAAGAGTGTCATTTTCGCACTCTCAGAAGGACCAGAACAAGGATTTCTGGTTTGGCAAACCCAGATGAAATCACAGTTAAATAAGAGCAGTCACATGATAACATTACTAAAGTAAGGTTTTGTAGCTTATGCAAAGGCATCAATCGAGATCACAGGGGTGCTGGAATAGAGACAAGGCATACAGGGTAGATTAAGATTGGACAACACATATGGCAAGGGATAGGATAAAGGCTTGGGTTGTATGCATAAAGCATCTGGAAGTATGAAATATAATTCTCAACTGACCAAATTATAAGCAATCTATTATAGTATAAGTTTAGACTCATCGAGAGAAATCTTAGCATTGTACTTCCAATTTCAAGAGTTTTCCTAAGCCTCTACATTCCATCCAAGGGCACAAAAAGTAATAGTAACAATGATAAGTTCTAGTGCTTTAAAACTATCCTCATTCTATGGATAGCAATCAAACCCAGCCATGTCAAACTCAATCCAACCGCAGTCCTTGTGTGATTAGGATACACTGGATGAATGACATACTGAAGTTTTAACAAACACAAAATTACTTTGTGCAACAATCATGCAAAAAAAGGAAGAAAAAAAGAAGATATTGCTGTATTATATTGTCTACTTTATCAATATACTACAAGGTTTATCTAAGTTGGTAAAAGTGTAAGTTCAAATGAGTGTGAGAGCAAGTTGTTCTGTATCAACAAACTTCAATGTAAATTCTTGTATTTACCAATACCGTTATCTGCTGCAGTAATTCATTGTGCTATTAAACTAGCTTAAGCACCTGCCTGGCGTGGCTTTGCAGAGTAAAAGGGAGAGGGAGAAAGCCAGCTACCAGGCTATCTCAAGAGAGACCAACTAGGTAGGCTATCGCTGCCCGTTACATTTTCTACGATACTTCTGCACTTAGTTGGTCAGAGCACCACGGATATTATATCTTGAATGAAATGTCTAGATTTTTTTTAATTAGCAGCAATTATTACTTTTTCTGAGACATTCCATGCACCCAGTGCCTTAAGTTTGGCTTTGAGAAAGAGAGGAGTGGGAATGGGCATCCATGTATAATTATATAGTTCTCGCCACTGGTTTCACTTCCAGCACTTTTGTTACTTTGGAAAACTGAAATACAAATACAAATACAAAGTTGTGGAAGCAATGTGTAAAAAAAAAAAAGAACAAAAAAGAGGAAGAAAAGACTGGTCTCTGCTTATAAGAATGGTGCCTCTCATCATCTCATGTGTTTGTCATCTGCTCAGGTTAGGCACTATGTGTGCACGTGTGGGCCGGGGAAGATACCTGCCTGCCTGTTTAAAGGCCAGGAACCTGATTTCACTTAAGCAACATTTTTTCTCTCTTTTCCTGAGGTGGCTGTTAGCTAGACTGTAGCACTATAAGACAAGTACACATCTGCTCTGAATGAACAGTGAGAAGAGGGGAGGTCAGAGAGGAGAGAAATAGAGCTGAATGAAGGGAGAATACAGACAGGAAAACAGCATGAAGGGGAACAGCCACTTGTTCAGCCAACAGTTCGCCTCATGGAGGCCCAGAGTCCTGGAGGAGACACAGACTCCCCTGGCTCGGCTGACACAAGTCCTGGACACTTAGGCGGGGCTTAGGCCAGCTCGGGGGGGTCAGACAGTGGCTCGGATGATCCTGCTAGGCCTGGAGCTGCGGTGCACCTTGGTGTGCTTGGACAAATGGTCGCTGCGGGCAAACTTCTTCTCGCACAGCGAGCATTCGTACGGCTTGATACCAGAGTGCGAGCGCCGATGACGAGACAGCTCGTCAGATCGGGAGAACCTGTCGACAGAAGAACGTACATCTTGAGATTTCAACCCGACTCAAAAATGGCATTCAACTTAAATGTACATATTTCTTTTGCTATTTAGATTTTTTTTGCTATCAATGTAATTTCTTCAATTTCGACCCTGTCCCTCACAGCACATACCTCCAACCGCAGTCAGGCCAGCTGCATGTGTAGGGCTTTTCTCCGGTATGCCGGCGGAAGTGGGCCTTCAGGTGGCTGCTCTTGGTGTACATCTTCTCGCAGCCCGGGTGGGAACATTTATGCACCCTGAGAGTCTCTGTCGGGGCCACTCTGGACACACGGGGGGCCACTGCTTTCAGCAGACCGTTGGCCGGGGCCCCGACCCCTGCAATCCTTGTGATCTCCAAAGTCCTCATGGTGATGGGGAGTGGGGCGATCTTCACGTACTTCTGATCGCCTCCCCCGGGTTCCCCGCAGTTCAGTGGCACGAGCGTGGTGGCGGCGGTGGACACCTGCGAGGCCAACAGTGTGAAGTTCTGCCCCGTCGTACCATGGAGCCCGACAACAAGATGGGCCAGCCGTAGGCCATTGGGGGCTCCCGGAGGAGAGCTCGTTGGGGCGTGAGGCCGGGCCAGAGGTAGGGGCTGGAGCTGGAGGACCAATGGACTGCTCAGGATCACCGGTGGCCCTGCGGCGGTTGAAGATACAGACGTGGAGGTCACATGGGAAGAGGGGGGTGGTTCGGCCGGGCTGGGACTACTTTGTTTCTGGTTCTTAGGGCTGTCTGGAGTGGAGGGACGTTGTGTGGAGGCACCTGTCCCTGGTTCACTTTTTGTCACTGAGGATGAGGATAGGGGTTCTTCAGAGGAGGGCGATTCACCAGCACTGCATGGGGAGGGAGGGGTCTCTTCTTTGATGACCCGCGGTCCATCTCTGACCACCTCCATCTTCTCCCTCAGGAACTCCTCTATGTCCTCCAGCGTTGGGGAGAACGGGGATGGCAGACGGAGGGGGAATTCTGGTAGCCGGGGATCCTGGGACCCCTGGCTCATAGCTTTACATTCCTCTTCTCCATCTAATCCCAGGAATATTTGCAGAGGAGCCCCTTCATAATCAGCTTCGTCTTCCTCCTCCTCATCTTCTTCTCCGGGGCTAGAGCTCAGCATAGCCCCCAGCTCCCCTGCCTCGGGGCTGTAACAGGAGCCTGAACTGCCACCCTCACTGCTCGCTCCCTCCCCAAGGCCCAGGGAGAATAGACTGCTGCTTTCCCTAAACAAGTCATTTTCTGAGATCAGCGTTCGGCTGCTGATAGACACCATTGATCCGCACCAGATGCAGAGGAGAGGAAGCCAGGGGAAGCAGTTACACAGGAATCAATGAATCTGCAAAAGCAACAACGCACTATTATGACCATTATAGTCAAGTAAAAAGCTTATAGTTTACCCCCAACAACCGCACCCCCATCCCACCTTCACGTGGTACTAAAGGAGGATCGCATAGGCTACTGCTAAAAGCATACAGAACAAACACTAGAAGGGATGTGATGCATGATAATGATTAAGATTCTTTCTTCCTTGCGTCATCCACTGTCTGGCCATCAAGCACATGTTGCAGCCGCAGCCAGCCGCCGCGCAGGCCAGATACTTTACGTCTGCATGAACAACACGTTTGGTAAACACGGGCCTCGTGACGCGCCCATGCCCATATGGTGAGCAAAGCTAAGCACAGCAGGAGGAAAACAAGTTGAGAAGCCTGCTGCAAAAGCAAACTACAATATTATTAGTGGTACAACGAACCAACACAAATGTAAAAGGCACCTGAACACAACTGCTACAAGGGAATTCGCGAGTCTCAAGTTCGACTGGGTCACAATTCTAAAAATAATCAAATATGTACACATCAATGCAAAAGGAGCAAATTACATCGCATCTTGATTACTTACCGTCTGTAACTATGAAATACGCCAAAAGCGAGCGAAATGATCCGTCGATTAAGTTTTTCTCCGTCGTATTATTGTTGCAGAAAAAGATCCCGTCCTTGCCACGGATCCATGTTGGCATTCTTTTTTCCGAGACCATCACATGACTGCATTGCTGTACACTCCAGCGTCATGTCAGCAGGCCGCGAATGAAAACCACAGATCCGTTAGCTGACTTCAAAGTAACACCGACGTTACTACAACGTATTTGAGTAATAACACAGTTGTAATGAAAACTCGATGTACATAGGAGACATTTCCCCCAGTAGACACATATTCAAGAATGTGAGAAATTAGCTGGCTTGTAACCAGAATAGGCTACTTTGTTCATTTTAAGAGGCTCAGAGTCATAGCCTACACATGTTTGCACTATATTAAAGTTATTTTAAAACAAGATATAGAGATACAGAGATATAGAGAACACGATATGTGTATGTATTGAAAAATATTATGTTGCACACGAAAACAATCAACTAGTTGTTCATTATTTTGTTTCTTATTGTAGTTAAAAAATTAAAATAAAGCTTTTAGTTTGAAGCCCAATCTCTACATTTCCCGTAGTGTGGTGAGCTTTGGCTCTCCTGACGCAGCTGCTGTACACTCGGAGGCACGGATCCAATTATGCGTCTCTGATTGGTTGAGCACATGGAGGCTCGCCCTAAAAAGAGAACTCTCATTGGTTTCCGCTCGATAAATTCAGTTTTTCCATGTGTTTATGGAAAGAGAGCACCGACCACTGAACCAGCTAGATGCAATGTAGGTTATTGTTATTGTATAGAGAAAATGAAGTCATATGGCTGGATATTTTCATGGAAACGCATTACAGTAAGACTGTAACTGCTTTATGGGCTGCTTATTATACAATTCTAAACTGTCAAGTGATAGTCTCTAGGGCGGGCTATAGGCCTATGTCAGACTAGCCAGCTGGCTATTTTATTCAACAAGGATCTCAAATGTGGCATGAACTATTGCTCTCACAACACAACACAACACAACACAACACAACACATCACATTTTCTGTGTGTTCACATTTATATTTCAGCCATTTAGCCAACATTATTTCTTACCCAGAATTACTCACTTCACAAGGATTCAATGTTGGCTGCTGTGGGGATGGGGATCTTCTATCAACCTTAACCATCCAACCTTTTAGTAATTTCCTCAACAATTTTTGTTACGGTAATATGTTGATGAATACAATTACTGTATTGTCCTGCCAGATACAATACTGGCACATCTTATTATTATGCAAACATTATTAATCAAATGTATCTAGGAGTGAATAACCTCTTTATTCACAGACACATTCACATTATTTAATGTTTTGGAAATATGTCTATCTACATTTGACAATCTACATTACACCTTATGTATATGCCTTTCCCAGCCATGAGGCCCATAGGGCAGGAGCCTATGCTGCCTATCTCCTGTTTCTGTGAGGCAGCTTGATGTACACCCCCTGGAGAGTTGGTAACCAAATGGACCCTTTATAGATCTTATAAAAGGTGATCACCCCCCCACCCTTCCTTATACAGTTTTTATCTTTTCTGAAATGATTTTGATTTATTGTTGTTATTGATGATATTGAGTTTTGTTGTTATTCTTCATGTCATGTCTATGAATGTATTGCACAGGGCCTAAATGGAAACAGCAAGCAACTTTGTTTTGGTGCTATCCCTTTTGAACTGAGTGTTTGACTACTCTGTTTCTGTTTTTACATTTATGTTCAATAAACTATTTAATCAATCAATCAGTGATATTGCATTCAGTTTGGCGGTGTGACTCTGCTCCTGTGATACTACAGATTTGTCAGATTATATATGCGCAATCATGACACAGAATCTGAGATCACTACCCCCCTGAAGCAGAGCCAATATAGAGAGAGATATTACATCAGGGGTGCCCACACTTTTTTGACTTGAAATCTACATTAAAAATGACCAGCTCAACAAGATCTACCCACCGAAATAAATATTATACCAATGCTGAAAAATTGTTTAAATATGTACCAGAGAGGGATTTGGAATAGCGGAGCTGGTGTTACATAAGACAAAGCACTTGGAATGGGAAATAGAGGGGGAGAAATGGAATAGGTAGGTTTTTTTGTATTTAATTTGTAATGCTTCCAATGTTTTTGTGCACAGCAACACTCTTGAAAACAAAATATTGTATTGTTGGTTTGAGCCCTTTTGATGTTAATCAGTCAAGCCACCTTCATTCAAGTGACAGATACAACTTGTTCCTGATGACTCAGCACTGCTGGTCTCGGACAGGAACAAACTGCAGGTTGAAAAGGCCCTCAGCTCTGAACTCGGTAGAATCTGCACCTGGCTCGCTGATAACAAACTATCTTTACACCTGGGAAAAACTGAATCCATTCTTTTTGGATCAAATAGTAATCTCAGGAAGGCAGATGGCTTCTTGGTTAGAGTGGGTGACAATATTATCACACGAAAAGATGAAATTACCTTTCCGGTGATAAAATGGCCACCAACGTAATCAAAAAAGTCAACCAAAAAACAAGATTCCTATACAGGATCTCCTCACTGGTCAACAAAAACACCTTGAAGACAGGAGCCCTCGTACAAGGTTTCTTCGACTATGCATGCACCTCTTGGTACCACAGCACCTCAAAGGCCCTTAAAACAAGGCTCCAGACAAGCCTCCACATCCACAACACCAGAGGGAGTTCAACGAACCCAGATTCGGCACAAACAAGGGACTAAATGAATTAGAAATTTCGCTCCTATGCCACAAAAATGTGGAACACTCTACCAACTGTCATTAAGACATCCCTTGACTCCTTCAAAACCGCTGTCAAAGGGCACCTACGGACAGCTGCAATTCGAAACTGCCCCCCACCCCTTTTCCCCCTCACTGTAGGCTATATGTTAACAGTTTTTGTATTGAGTTGTGCTTGAAATGTATACTGTAATTCTGCAAACTGTTAATAAATACTTCAAGGGCATAAATTCAGATACAGATTTGGTTTTCCTCTTTAATGTCATTTAGGCCAACTCTCTGCTGCTGCTGCTGCTGCTGCTGCTATGCTTGTGTTACCCTGGTGCACAATTATCGCTAAAAATAAATTTACAAGCACACTTGAGCCTGAAGCAAGGCAAATCACATTTGTTTGTTTAGCAAATTTCATGCACAAAGACAATTCATAGTGTTTAACACAAGACATTGTATAATAAAAGCCTAAATAGGATAAAAGAAAGGACACAAAGTTATTTTTAGGCTGGATTTAAAACATTTGCAACCTGGCATACTTTTTACCTAATGAATTTTGGGCATGTTATTCAGAAATGTTCAAAGTAGGCTATGTACATAAAGTATATAAAATAGGCTATGTAAAAGCCTTAAGTGGTTAAAAGTAGTCAGATTCTATGTGTAGCATAATGAATAAATGTTACCAGTCACCATATATGTTTTTACTAGACTGGGAGTAGTTGATCCCAGATGACCTGACACTTCTTGACGGATGCATTTAGAGCTATGTAGCTGTTTGGGGAGACCTGAGAGAAGACCATGAAGTACTTTCCAACATATACGTCGGAAATCAATCTTTTTTTATAGTTTGAACATGAATCGTCTATCAGTCTTTCTATATTTAAGATGATAATAATTATACAATTATGGATTCAGACAAAGTTTGTCTGAATCCATAATTACACCACCATTTCTGGTTTATTGGCATTTAGCCTTCAAAGACTCAATGCAAGCACTTTCAGGCTATTTTCTTTGGCAAGACTTTTGCCACACAGACACATGCACATACACTTTATGATTAATATTTTCTCGTTAAAAGTACTTTATAAATCTTTGTCTTGACTGCAGGACAGGTCATAACATGGTCATAACTTGCTGTGGTGCAAAGGAGACCTCTGGTGGTTCAAGCAGTAAAGAAACGAAAAAAGGAACTGTCCATGCCAGTGATTCTCAGACCATTTCATTTCAAGGACCTCCAATTTGATATGCATCAGGCCACGGCTCCTCATTTGATCTCTGGGACCCCAATCTTATAAAATGTTTATTGTTAGACATTATTTGGTCCAATATGGTCACTCATAGTGTCTTTTTGTCCAGAATCTTTTTGGATTCCAACAAATGTCTCACTCTCATGCCTAACTCTGTTTCACAATGATGTCACTTGGCAAAAATAATAGATCTACCAGCTAACACCACATCACATATTTAGTCTCCACTGAAGGAATAACATCAGTGAGACATTTGTGTTCCCTTGATGATAGTATACACCCATTGACTCATTATTTTTCTCAAGTATCATTAGGTTTCTCAATTTAGGTGTTGACAGGAACCTAAAGGAATGGGGCAAAAGTTACATATTAGCTGACAGCTTCCAGCATATATTTGGGGAAGGTGGGCTAAAGAGGAATTATGTTTTTTTGTGTGGGCTTCATAGAATTATTTGCTCAATGCCATGTTGTATAATGTTATACTGTGGTGCGAATGGCCTCGAAAGCCAAGCAGAGTATATGGATGAGAAGATTGCAGCACACTGCACCACAGGAGGAGAGTGAAAACCCCAGTGTGGTTTCTTAGCAACTGTACACAGCATGGTATTCAGACATTCACATTGCATAGTACCCACACACACACACACACACACACGCACGCACACACACACACACACACACACACACACACACACACACACACACACACACACACACACACACACACACACACACACACACACACACACACACACACACACACACACACACACACACACACACACACACACACACACACACACACACACACACACACACACACACACACACACACACACACACACACACACACACACCCCTCCAGGGGAAATAAATAAACATATTCATACTGTAGTAGACTGAGCATAGAATCTGTGGGTACTGTTGTGTGTACATAAACATCTCATTACTGGTCTTGACAATGTACTGTCAAGCAACAGCAACACTGCTACATTATTACATTCAACATAATATTTGACAATGTACAATGACAACATCACACAGATTGCACTGTAATTAGTGTGACAGTAATTGCCCGTCTTTATTTATTTATTGCGTATAAAGGTTTTAGGGTACCTGTGACAATATGTTGGTCAATACATAATCATCATACTGTAATTAATTATGCAAGACTCAAAGATTTAAAATAAATTGACCTATGACATAAATTCTCCATTCATTGTCAATGGGAATTTAATCATTTGTGTAGGAAAAAAATAGCCGATTTGCTCGGCCACATATGATAATGACATAAATTCTCCATTCATTGTCAATGGGAATTTAATGTTTGTGTAAGACGAAAATCTACACTAATAGCTGAGTATAGGAGGGGCTAGTGCCCTTCAAAAATAGTGACAAGCAACTGTGGTGTCCTATCATTTGAATATAAGCAGTTAAGGATTTAAATTGTAAATTATTCTTTCTCTGCTTTTATGCCTCCATTGATAGGACAGTAGGCTGACAGGAAATGGGGTTAGAGAGAGACCTGAGAGAAGACCATGAAATACATACAATCAATCATGGTTGGAAGTGCTTGTTAAGTCTGTCTGTGGGCCCGGGGTTTATAATATTTAACCAATGAAAAGTAAGAACTTTAAGTTTTGCATTCAGTACCATCAATACCATACCTAGCAGTAGACCTATGGTATCTCCTGGGATACACAACTAAAGTTGTTGCCATTTGAGTCTAAAGAGAGAGAACTCCCAGGACCCATAAGGGTCCATTTCACGTCCATCTGTACACTCTCAGATCACTGAGGCTTTTACTAAATCTGGGATGTGTGAATGTTTTACCCCAAGCCACCTATGGCTGAAAGCTCTCCGGGGAAAAGGTCTGACAAGGGCCACCAGAAGTGTCAAACAGCCCTAAGATAGCCATTACAGGGCTAATAGCTGACACTGAACATTAGTCAACAATCAATACATTCTGCCAGTCTGCTGTATCATTTTCTGATGAATTATTTACTCATAAATAGTTCATTTACACAGCAAGGCAAGCCTGCCTGGGGCATGATCTCCAGGGCCAGAAACGTTCACTCAATTTAAAGGTAAATCTCTGGCCGTGAGAGTGAAGTCCTTGTACCCTGTTATGGCCAGACTAATATCACTGGAATCTCTGTGTGGCAGAATAAAAAAAGGCCCCGTGATAAACCTGCCCGATAAATTTGCATAGTCTCCTGATTTGTCCCTCACTATTCCGAGAGAGTGAAGTCCAATCAAAACTGAGCGGTGCCAGACCAAATCTACCAAGGGCATTTTGATTTTGATTGCAATGGCAGATTCGTCTGGTTTCCAGACCGTCCTTGGGTTTTCATGGACATGTGGGTTCTCACCAGCTCATTTAATGCCACATCTCTTGACGTGTACAGCACAATATTTTTGTTAAACTAATGAAAACTAGAGAAAATCAAATATGGTGGACCAATCTGCATTGCAAACAGATATCTTTTCAAGCCAATGTCAGTAAAGATATCTTTTTCAAGTGAATGTCAACAGCTCCACTGTGTGGTTGAGAAGGAGAGCTACCTTTGATGAGCATCAAAACCCTGGTACACAATCTTTCATGTCTGTCTCTCTCTCTCTCACACACACACACACACCCCTCAACATCAGAAAACAAGGAGTTAAATCTCTATAAAAAGTAGGTTGCCTTTATTAGAAGCTGGGAAACCAAAACATCATCATTGTCGTTATTTTTTTCAAAGACCACAATATTGCCATCATCATTAACGCTTCTCACTTTTTCCACAACATGCAAAATATTTCAAAAGAGTTCAGCCTTCTTTTTCCCACTACTTGACAAAAGCTTCTCCGCGTCGTCACCTGTATGAATCACAAGTTCGCTTACATTTACATTGCCAGTACAATTCAAAGTACTTATAAAATAATCAAAATCAAAATAAAGCAGAACTGTTGAATGAATGAGATAGAGTATTCATAATTTGTTTCCTATGGGACAATGAATAGGAACCCATGCTCTGCAGATACAGCTACCATTTAGGTCCTCAGAACGGTGAAATTCCAAATTACAGAACACTCTCCTGATTGCCAAAATAGTTATTAGAGTATTACATTTGTATAACAACCCCCTTTTTTAATCTGATCCACATTTCTTAAAAACACATTTATGGATTCCGTGCTTGATTTGGGGTGTTGTATGTAGTAAGAAAATCACAATGATCCACTCAAGGACAGTCAACGATCAAACCAATGTGCTTTGTTTGGAGCCAAAAACGAGCTTTGCGCGCATCCTGAAAGGTTTGAGGACACTCAATTTGCAGTCTTGGGACAATATTGGAAAAGTAATATTTACTCCTGACAAAAATACATATTAGATGAATGCAAGTTCCCAAGATCACAATGGCAGGTTTTGCTTTGATATTAAACCCCAATCCTTACAAAACAAATCTCACAAGTTCTGTTTGATCTCCAAGTCACTAGTATTGAGATCATTATGGCTTTGGATGGTATCCTGATCCTCATCACTCCACTTGTACCACCACGCTTATAATTTATGCTCCGTCATACAATGATGTTGTGTGCCGAAAATAGCTGATTCACAAGGTTGTAAGCAAACGGTTTCTGGCACACGACAGTATACATCAGGCTTCAAGTCCAATTCGTGACAAAGAACCTAAAACAAGAGGTCTCTCTCTCTCACTCAAGCCTCTCTTCTCCAGTGATTACCACAGGTGATACGGCCCCCTGCTCCCTTCCACATTTGAAATGCAACCCAATGAAAATTAAGGCATTAATAAATAGACAAATGAACACTTCTGAGATTGAGCTGCCTGCCGAGTTACAATGTTGGGTCATTTCTCAAAACTCATAGTTTATCATTCTGAATTTCAAAATGTGGCTGTGAAATAGCAGACCTCTGACATCTGTCTGTTCTAACATCTATAGAGTTGTTAGAACAAAAGAAAATGACAAATGTGGATGCCAACAGCGCCCAGTGCCGTGGACTCAGGGGACCAACAGCGCCCAGTGCCGTGGAGGGGACCAAAATCCAAATGGAGAACTGCTCTAGCACTCTCCAGATGGAAAGGGTTGTCTGATAACTATGTTTGCTCTGTGTTGGGCGCCACAAAAAAGGGTGAATGAATTAAGAAAATAAAGAATGGAGTACATGAGAGGGTTGGCTAGTCTGGTTTCCCCGTCAAACCAGCAGCAAGCAGAACACATAAGATAGGGTCGACTTTTCTCTTAAAATCAAGATACATTTTATTTCTTTTCTTAAAAAACAAACATTACAAAAAAAATCTGAATAGAGAATTAGAACAATGAACAGGAGGGGGAAAAGAACATTCATTTTTGGACTCTATAAAAAATCCATCTCTTCTTGATTTTCATAAACAAAACAAATAAAAAGAGCAAAATAAAATAAAATAAAACAGCATTAGGGATGCCTGGCACAAAGGGTTGAAAGGTTAAGAAGATGCTTTGGCCATGCAGGGAACGATGCGTTTTGGGGCGCTTCACATAGCATTGTGCGAATTTATTTTAAAAGCCCAACATACGATATAACCTAAGTCACGGAAGCAGCTGATGGGAGCACTTTCAGGCAGAGAAAATGCCAGACTAAGCGTGTGCGCACGTACACACGCACACACACACACACACACACCCACGCATACACATTTAAACAAGTACACAAACACACCCCCGATATCGGTCGTTGCACCTGTCTGGCACGTAACAAACACTCAGCAGTGTAACCCCCCCCCCCCCCCGCCCGCCCTCTCCCAGAGCTTCTACAGGCTTATCAGGAACACTCTATATTACACACTTTTAAACCGATACAAATGCACAAGCAGCAGTCTGAATCACTGTCCAAAAAAAAGGAGAAAAAAATGAAAGACCTTTCTCTAAGTACACCACAGAACCATTAGAGAGCTATACGAAATTCTGATAGATGCAGGGGATAGAATAAAAAAAAAGAAACGAGGACGGTCTTAATATAACCGTTGAAATTTTAAACAATGACCCTATAACATCCTGCTAAAACATGCTCCTTGCTAGTTTAAAAGCATAAAAGTACCTAAGCGAGGGCAGAGAGACGGCGCAAAATAGATGTCATAGCCTCACTCATGAATCCCAGTTCAGCGGCGGCTGAACCAAAGGGGTAATGTTGCTCAGTAAATACAGCGCTGTAGTGATTGGTGAGAAGAACTGGAATGCTCTGAGCGAGTCCAACAGCTCAGTAATCACAGATCTAACATGAGCAAACAGGCAGGAATCACATGTTCTGCCTGCTGGCTTTCCCCTAGCCATGTCATATCAGATCAGTGATTATCCCAGGAAACATGCACATACACACACACACGCATTATAAACCTGTGTAAGAGTGACCTCCTCACGCACCAGGCGACAGTTCAGGACGGATGCTCACAAAACACCAAGTTCGTAGAAAAAAGCCAAAGCTAATCCAAAAGAAACCGTTTTCCAGAAATGTACACTTTAAAAATAAGAAAAAGATTAAACGGTTATAAGACCACAGCTGAATCGCGAACGAGAGGGGTGGGTAAAGCCAAACGGTGTAGCGGGGGCTGGCAATAAAGTATAAAAGGGAAGATATAGGTCTTTACATAATAGTATGCGTTAATGTTCCTATGTGCATCACAACTGTCTTGCGTTAGGTTTGGGGTAGCCAATAAAACAAAAACGCATAGAATATGTAGTCCAAACCATTGGGCCAGGCCACCACAAAAAAAGAAAAGAAAAAAAAGGAACAAAATTAAAATTAAAATACCAAAACTCTAAACGCAGAGCAACAAAAGAAACCAAAAAACTTGAGAAGACGGGGGTTAAGAGAATGGAGGGGGCTTCGGTGCGCTGCCTTCGTCTAGTCTTCTCCAGAGGGTGCTTCCTCTTCTGAACCATCCTCCTCCTCCTCCTCTTCTTCCTCCTCCTCCTCCTCTTTCTCATCCTTTTTTTCTGCTGCTGCTGGCGCCTCCTTCTTTTTCTTGGGGGCGGGAGAGGGTGCCTTCTTCTCTGCCGTCTTCTCCTCCTCCTCCTCCTCCTCTTCCTCCTCCAGGGGACTCTCAGGCTCCTCTTCTTCCTCCTCCTCCTCTTTGGGTGAGCTCTTCTCTACGGCCTTGGTGCTGGGGCGCCCCTTGCCCTTGCCTTTCATTGGGCTGGGGGTGACTGGAGGCACACACACATACAGAGTTAAAGAGGACACAGCTCATCAGTCATACAAGCCTTGCATAGTTTCCTCTACCGCCGGTGTGTGAACGTGTGAGAATGTGAGTGTTTTTGACGGCAAAGGTTGACCCAATGACAATTTTACGATTTGCAGTTTGTCATGTTTAGTAAAAAAACAAAGTTGTTAAGTGTTCCTTCAGTGCCTCAAGAGCGACCAGTGGAATGTCCGTCGCTCTAGAGCAGGACCACCGTGGAGGTATTGCATGTGACCATGCATTTAGTAATGTAGGATTTATTGATTTTTTTTAATGTCTTTCCAATAGTTGCGAAACCGTGAACTGAATGACCTGGTGACTTAGGATGACCATTTATGTAGTAATTTACTGACAAGTTGGAGGTCAAGTAAAGTAAAGTCAACAGAAAAGGGGAGTTAGAATCTAAAGCATCGGATTATCTGGTTGAGTCATGATTATTAGGAAATTATTAGTAGTCAATGGTTGAGAAACAGTGGGATGTATACACATGGGATGCATAGCAAATGTTACAAAAGCTCTAATATTAGCCCATAGCCCCACCCAACACAACAGTGGTCCCCAGGTCAGGGTGGTGGTCCCTCATTCACAATCACTTCAAAACCCCTGCTCTAGAAACACAGAAGACTGTTTAAATATCATAATCGTACATTATAAATAAGATTAGTTCAAACTGACTCACTCACACATTTTTGTATTGGTAATCATTTCCAATTAATCATAGCGAAACGGAGGGAGCCTCCTCACAAGCCCTTGGGGGTTGGTCCCCGGATCTGAATTTGTCAACCACCATCATAGACAATCCTTTTTAATTTCATTCGTTCAGATTTATGAATAATACTTAATACTAATTTGAATCCAACATGAAAGCTGGTGACCTTTCATCCTCTAATACAGTGGTTCCCAAAGTGTGGTCCAGGAACCCCCAGGGATCCTTGAGGGAGTTCAAGGGGGTCCCCAGCTAGATGATAGATAGGAACCAAATGGACCCTTATGGGTCTGTAACTCAGTGTACACATGGGACCAACGGGTCCAGGTGGTTCTATTTGTACACTCTCAGAGTTAAATAAACATTGATTTTATACAATATAAATGGGGGTCTGAGATAGAAATGCCATTCAATTGGGGTCCGTAGCCTACTGCATGTCAAACTGGGGGTCCTTGAAATTAAAATGATTGAAAATCACTGCTATGGGGGTCCTTGGCATATATTTTGGGGGGTCCACAGGCTAATGAGTGTAATCTTGGGGGTCCTTGACATGAAAACGTTTGGGAACCGTTGCTCTTCAGTACATATAATCTGATGGCATGAAGTAACAGTTTTCTCTTTTTGTGCCTCCATACTGGTGGTTTCTTACCAGTAGCCTTTAGTCGGGGTTTTGGGGACTTCTTCTCCTTCTTCTCCGGCCGACCCCGTCTGCTAGTGATCACCTTCTTAGTCCTCTTCTTGGAGCGACCGTAGTCACTGTCGTCGTCATCCTCCACCGTGAAATCCTCGTCACTGCCCGTCTCATCAGCTGCACACAATATAGAATGACAAGCTGTCAAAGGTGTGTCTTCTGTTGGTCAGTTTATATCTACACAAGCAGTTAGGTCAGAGTTGTGTCATGATCTCCCAGATTTAGTCGTTATTCCAATTAATTCCCCCCCATACACATTTGTGTTGTCACTGCTGTTGTATCCTGCCGACTCACCTGCCAGTGAGGAGCCCCCACCGGGAGGACGTAGGTCATATGGCCTTTGTCCTACTCCTCCCACCCAACACTCCCTGCCGACAGGTGCCACCCCAGCCCGCACATGTACATGTAATGACCAATATCACCATCCCTGACCGGTTTCCCTCCAACGCCCGACAAAGCTGGATGCAGTGGATTCTAACCGACAACCTCTGTGGTGGTGGTGGGCAGTGACTTTACAACTGTGCCACCAAACCGCATCCGAGTAGTTAATGTTCTGATGTAATTGTATGTTGGACCAGCAACGGGGCTCGCTGAAATAATATAATTATTTGCTACGTTAGTTTGTTTATCACACACACACACCATGACACCACTGTAGCAGGTCTCATGATACCAAACAAACGATAAACGAAACTGGTACATATGTTACCGAACATATTTAGCAATGTTTCATAACATTAGTCACATTTTAAGTAGTTTGTACTTAGTTAAAATGAAGGCCGTTTCAGACGGGGAGCGGGTGACACGGGTGCTCTCGCTTGGATCAGCAGGGATCTCGCTGCGGTCTCATGTGCAGACACGTAAAGCTGACCACAATCCAGCCCTTTCTGCCCGCAGGGACATACATGAAACAAGAATTTCACGGGAACACGCCCGTTGGCATCTCAGTTCCTCAACTTCTCCCAATAATCGCCCACCTCTCACTGAAAATGAATTACTTCGGCGTGTCATTCACTCCCTGTCTGAAACGGCCTTTACTCTCTCACATCCCATTTACCTCTGCAGTCAGTGCACCACAGTAAATGCTTTTCACGGTCTGTGTTTTACACAGACTCTGTTTCAGTTCATGCAGCTGCGTTCAATTTGAGGAGATTTTGGGTCAGAGAAGGGTAGGCACTCTTCCATAGTACTCAGCTTAAGTCCTGTGAATTGGGTTTACTTACAATGAGGAGGGTTAATACCAAATGTAGCATATTATATATATATATATATATATATATATATATATTATTATTTTTTGGTTTAATTGAAATACCGTGCCCATGCCCCGAATTGTGTAGTTTTTCACTGCCGGCATTTCGTACCTGCATACAGAGACCAAGAATTTTGTAGTTTGTATGCTAAATGTGTGCAGGTTCGCAGGTAAGCTTACGTTGTGCTGTCAGCGTCACAAGCGTGAAGCAGATTTAGGCAAACCAGTGAAGCCGATGCCTAAACAGAGATTTGGTGAGTCCTCCACAGATACATGGTTTTTCGGTTCTTGGAAACTGTTCTGTGGGGATCAAATTCCCGCTTGGCACAGCAGTCATCTGGGACCAAGTTTGGTAGAATGGTGCCAGCGTTATGCTCGGGACAGACAGAGCTTTTGTGAATTAATAGTCAGACAGACTGACAACACTGGCCTATTTGGGGGCCATTCAAGTCTTGAACGAACACACACCCCACCCATTGTGTGATACAAAGTTTTGCCAACCAGTGAATCCGGTAGCCACACCACCACAACACACACAGATTCGGATTCCGCAGACAGATATTCCTGTTTTTTGGTTCTCGGACACCGTACTATTTGTTCCTTTGTATGCACAATATTTTTCTAAGCTGGCAGAGGAATTGTCAAAACCAATTAATGCCATCAAATTGATTTTCTAAACCCTTAACGAGTCACTATAGATACAAATGTTGGGGGCGTGTTCTCTCCTCCATGTCAGTGCCCATACACTAGGTGGGGTTGGAGAAAGGGCCTTAGTGTGTGCAGTTTGCATGTTCTCCCCGTGTCCCATAGGGTACCAAGTACCCTCACAAAAAACATGCAGTAATCCTGGTCTCTAATGGAGGGGAAAGGAACTGGTTGGTGTTCCTTCCACGCACTATGTGTGACCAGGGAAACGCTCCCGTTAGGTGTAAAGCAGATGAGGGGGATTTTACTGTGAAAACCCCCGCCTTCCATTTCCCCACAAAAGCGGGAGGTGAAATCTTCCATTGCTACATCGCCAGCATAAGTCTTTAGAAGTCTTTAGATGCATGATGAAGTCAGAAATTAGGACCGAACATCAGTGCTATGATCAATTTGCGCACAGGCAGTGTAGATTCCGAGAAAATAGGTTTGGCGGTTTTGTCAATCAGGAAGGGAATGGCTGCGCACGCAGCAAAACAAGTCCAGGAGGGGCTGAGCAAGGCCTTGCCTAGCTAACGGCCGCTGTCAAGAAATTGATTTTAGCGATCCCGTTTTATATAGATAAAAGAATACCTCAAGACATCACCACACGTCTCAGTCACCTCGCGGATTTATGTGATAAGACGTGTGGACATCCTAGGCATCATAAGTGTTAACCCATTTTAGGCGGGAACCCCTTTGGTGTTAGCATTACGTTATGCTTTAGCCATTTAAAAATGGCAGATCTACAAGCTCATGTACCGAGTAGTGCGCTTTGAGCTTGTAGGTCTGCTATTTTTGAAAAATCGAATAACGACTGACTGACGACTTTTCAAACAGACATTTTTAGAATCTGATCTCAGGTCAGAATGGGTTAACTGTGCGTATGTGATCTGGTTCTTACGGTCCATGAAGCCCTCCTCCTGGTCCTCACGCTCCTCGTCCTCGCTGCCTGCATCCCCCAGCAGGATCTCTCTCTGTTTGGAGACGGCCTTGGTGGCAGCCTGGCGCACTGTGCGCTGTTTAGGCTTCACCTCCCGCTCATCATCGCTGTCATCTGAATGCAAAAATAAGAGTAGGGAGATTAGATGCAAGTAAAGCTAACCCAAAGTGGAAACAAAACCACCATCTTGAATTTGCCATTGTTTTTCCAATTGTTTTGTTCTCTGAAGTGCTCTTATAGCTCCAGATGTCTGTACACAATCCTGATCATTGAAGTATGCCACGTGATAGAGAAAAGCTACTGAGTTTATTCAATCTGAAAAATACAAAGCACCAGCCACCTGGTCCAAATTATCGCTCAACAAATGTTGAAAAAGCAATAGTGTGTGTGTGTGGTTCATATCAGACTCAGATAATCATGTTCTGAAATTATGCACACATTAAATAAGCAGATACACTTTGGTATCACTTTTTGATTTGGGCTGCGTGTACCTGCACCCCGTTTTCTTTTCGGCGTCCTCTTGGCTGGCTTCGCCACCGTGGGTTTCTTTCCCCTTTTCTTTTTTGCCTCGTAATCGCTGCCTCCATCCTCTTCCTCCTCCTCCCCAAAATCATTGTCTTCCTCCTCACTACCAACGTCATCTGCAGTGATTTGGGATACGTTAGTACGTCTCGGTCTTGGTATAGACTTCACTTTAACATACCAGCCACATTCGTTTTCTCTTAATCAATTTGCTACAGAGTGGCCTACCTGCTGAATCATTTTTGGGTTTGGTGACCTTTTCCTTTTCCTCAGAGTCCTCGCTGAAAAGAAAGGAGAAAGAAAATCAAAACAAAAAAACAGAGCAATAGGAACCAGACAGGGGGTAGTCCAGCAGAGAGTATCCTTAAAGCCACTGATACAACATATATTCGTGAAAATACACAATGGAGACCAGTTTTATTGGGCTGTTAACATAGAAGTGATGTGTTGGAGGGAGCTGACATCCCAAGGCACTCTCCCCAAACGACTGCAATTGGAAAACAAACATGTGGCCCCACTGTCTTACATGCCTTGCTTTGCTCCAAGCTTCCGTTAGCGGAACCTGTGTCCAAATAGACCTCAAATCTATAATTATTAAGTACCCCATAGCAAGGAATCATAGTTTCAAACCCTCAATTATAGATGGAGCATTGGACTAGAAAGGGGATTCGTTTGCCAGCCAAGTCTATGGACTTTGTAAATGTGATTTATTACATAAGAGGATGAATGCTACTGACATTAATGACCCATACTGACCCCAATATTATTTGTTTTTGCATCATCTATTTTTTGTGCATTGGCCCTTTGTCTAAGACAAATTTCTTCCTCGGGAGACTAATAAAGTATATCTCTATTTTTTTCCCAATTTATACATATTCTATTGTGTATACTTAATATCTTTAACTTGCTTAGATGCTTGTTTTAGATCTGTCGGAGCAGGACCCAGCACTTTGGGGGGTGGGAGGGTAACATAGACCCCTGTATGCTATTGTCCAATTGGTTGATTTGGAAAATACTCCCACCAAATACTCATAAAAAATAAAGTTATATAATCATGGGCATAAATGTCTAAGCAGCCAACCGAAGGCTGTGGTAAAGACAAGAGACAACTCAAACAAACAATGGTGCCAGACAGAGGAGCTCACCTGTCCTCCTGCGAGTTCTTTGAGCGCTTGTGCTTTGGCTCACGAGGGGCCACCGTGCGCACCTTCTTGCGCTTTTCTCCTCCAAATGCCTCATCTGAAAGGAAAGGAGTCAAGATTGTCTTCCAATTTGCTTGGCCACATGATAATACAGGCAGGGGATGTAATGCTTGCACTCACCGACATATTGACCACCAGTCAAAATAACATTTGCAATCATATGAGCTATAAATCACTATTCTTCAGATTTGTACTCATTGACTAGTCAATTAAAGTCATATTCTTTAACCATGTAATGCTCGCCTAAAAGAAAGGATCTCCAATTGTACGTGTCGCATCACAACTGAAGATGTGAGTAACAAATGATACGTAGCTTGCAGAGTTAGTTCAGTCAGATATACTCGAGGGGTCCACAAGACAGTGGCCTTGAGGTTAGAGTGTCCGCCCTGAAACTGGGAGGTCGGGATTCGATCCCCGGCCGGGTCATACCAAAGACTGTAAAAATGGGACCCAATGCCTCCCTGCTTGGTACTCAGCATCAACTCTAGTAGAATCTACTAATCAAATGATTCCCGAGCACGGCACGGCTGCAGCTCACCGCTCCTTGGCTGCGGCTCACTGCTCCAAGAGATGGGTCAAATGTAGAGAACAAATTTCTATTTGTCTAATTTTTTTCTATTTGTCTAATTTTTATTCTCATTCTATAATAAATATTGGCTAAATCTATTCGTGAGTTATCTGACTGAACTAACATAAATTATTTAAGATTAATCGTCACTAATATATATATATATATACATACACACACACACACACACACTCGGTCGTGCACCAAAGATTGCAGAACTACAAGCTCAACACGTCACATTTGTGACTCCCTATTTTTGGCATTTCCTGTCATATGATAGAGTATAAATAGGGCTTTAGCTTGTAGATCTGTTATGGCAAGCTAATAAATTAGGCTCAATACTATTTCATTTGCAAAGGTATGGGCCTGTCAGTGCTGTAGTGTAGAGAATGATCTGTGAATAGCCTATAATGGAGCACAATACAATGAATACATGTATATCTACATATGGCTGAGTTTTCCTAAAGTGAGTTAGATTACAAATAAAATTGCAATAGTTTGTCTTGCTTACAATATATTGAGTTGCGACCCCTGAATGATATGACCAGATTCTTGCATTTTTTGCCAGGTATAAATGATGAGGTCAAGCATACAAATTAACATCATACAATTGGACATTTTAGTTTAGTAGTATTTACAAAATGATTTGATATAATAATCTTAACCTATACCTGAAAAGTATTCAATTGATTTGGTTTGTGGTCGTGCCATCTTAGGTCATTCTCTAATACTGGTATAAATTCTCAGATATTGATAACCTTTTCAACCAAGTATATGGCCGAGATATAATACTTAACACAAGTACACAACACCCACACGCTTACCTTCACCATCTGACTCGTTGAATTGTGAGTAATTCACCACTTTCCGGTTCCTGTGGGTGAATGCCAGATTAAACCATGTTAGAGTAATGCAGGTACTACATACGAGAACCTATGACATTTTCATTGTACATAATTTAATACACAGCTAGCCAACAACATGACTAGACAATGATCGATATGGCTAGGGTTGTACCATGTGGGCAGAAGTTCCCCACCATGGTACTGAACTCTACCATCTACAGTTTCCAATGGATAATTTGGCAAAGTGTGCGAGAGCA
The DNA here is from genome assembly GCF_963924005.1 of Protomyctophum bolini. Taxonomy (NCBI): domain Eukaryota; kingdom Metazoa; phylum Chordata; class Actinopteri; order Myctophiformes; family Myctophidae; genus Protomyctophum; species Protomyctophum bolini. Next base: position 13,803,600 of record NC_137863.1, on the reverse strand, counting down.
GCTTCAGGTGACAGCAGCTGACTACACAGCTCAGGTGCTCACTGTAACCTACACCCAGACAGAACCAGAACATTCAGGAAGGAAGGGATACGTACAAATCGTAATGGGGGAGGTGGGTGGGGATAAAGGAAACGAGAGAAAAGCCTATACTATCTCTACTAGGCTAGTAGAGATAGTAGGCTTCTCTCTCGTTTGCAAAGGGCTAGTACTTGCACCATCATCATCAATGGCATTCCAGAGGCTCCAGGAACATTGTCTGTGATAGTAATTATCAGTGAGTTCTGCCATAGCAAAAGCGAGCTAGCTTGTTGTGCGGGGAGGGGCAAATGGGCTATAAACCATTACAAGTGCTTAGATTACAGGAGCAGGGAAGAACACTGATACACACACCACAGTGCGGGCCCAGGGAGTCTCTTGGCAACAGCAGTCACATTGGCAAGGTGGCCTACATTCCCATACACTTCATAATGACCAAATCTATTTATTTGAAACGTCAAGGAAATACAAGCTTTAACGGTCGTGTTCTAGGCAGCCGAGTGCTGAATGCAATACCAAGAAAATGAGCCCCGTTTCGATACCTGGAGTAGCAGAGGGGAGGGGCGACGGCGACACAACAGAGCCACTGTCGCTTTGTCACGTCGAGCGAGCGCCGCTGACTCGCATTGTAGCTTATTTAAAAATAAAATACACATTTTCAATGCGTGCACGGAGATTTAGGATTTCGTAATCGTGACACAAATTTGACTAATATTTGATAATAAAAAGGGGGCGGTCTGCGTTATATTATAGAGCAGTGAGAGTCTTGAGAGAATGGAGGGGGGTGTGGTGACTTTTGGTCGCTCTCCGCCTCCCTCTGACATCATCACTCAACAGCGTTGTCGTTCATTTACTTGGTCATATACATTTTCAAAAAAAAAGTGAAGCCCGCGCTCTCCCTTTTACTGCGATTGCACTGAAAAACAATGGGGTCTGCAAAACACACTGCGTTGTTTCTACGTACGAACACAACGTTTTTCTGCGAAATGGAGGCGCACCAGTGTGCGCGGCACGAGCCGCGCGCCGAACAACGCCGGCCTACAAGCTCACAGTGCGTCGAGAAGCGACGTGCCGTGGGCTTGTAGATCGGCCATTTTCGGATAACGAGATCAAATCCAGAGGCCGATGACCACCTCCAGTCCTGGTTTTTATTAGCAGCGTCTCTCTCTCTCTCTCAGAGAAGAGCCTCCTGTGGATGAATGGGGGAGCAGCCATATTCTCATTGAGAGAGAAAAAAACAGCAGGCCTGCTAACATGGGGAGCTGTACATTGAAACCAGTTCTGATCAGAACGCCACGGCCATATCGCACCAAACAATCCGCAGCACGAAGCCCAGTAGACGGGCACACACGAGACGAGCCCGCGCAATGAATACACATCTACACACAAGACATGATGGCGAACATTCCTCGTTGCTGCTGGGAACCATGTTAAGAGTGTGAGCGTGCACGGGGGGCTAGGGGAAAAACACATTTCTTGCATACATTTTTCATGAAATAAACAATTCCGTGGGCATAAACGGAACATGCTAAGAGACGTGTGCGGTGCGTGCACGGCGTGTAGCCAGAGAGCGGAGGACATGTTCGGCAAAACCTTACCTCACTGGTCTTGACATTTTGCAGGAATACTGTAGAGGTTAAGGATGTAAGAAAGGAAAAAATAAGCCCACAGAAACGAGACCTAAAATATCCCCACTCTGCAACTCTAAGGCGCGCGACCAGGCGCACAACTCCACGCCACGAGCAATTGCGTGAAACAAAAATTATAGGGGCTATTTGTCTCCCAAACGCGATTTTACTTAGATTTTTACCTTCAGCTACTCAAAATGGTGAATAAAACAAACTGAAACTGCAGCCAGTGTGCAACCGAACACCATGGCCTTGTGGGTGGGTCCTTTGTGACGAGGGTCCACCCATACGCGTCTCTGAGAGGACAGCCTCGAACGTTGCGTGCTTCAATTGGCTGATTTGAAAGAGGAGTCTGCTTCAGAGTGGAGGGTTTGAGTGCTCGTCAAAGCGGGGGTCGTCCTATTTACCCTCCCCCCTGAGCACGGGCGGTTGAGTCTGCACAGAAAACAAAAAAAGGCCTTCAGTTTAGAGATGCAAACATTCTATTTGGCTTCTGAAATGCATATTATTGTTGTTGCATGCAGAACTGCATACAGACAGAAACACACTGTGTATGAGCAGTTTCCTAGGCTGTTAAGTCTAAATTGTCTGGGACATGAATAACAGTAGTAACACTGATTAGCTTGCTGTCTCACCTGGCAGAGCAAAGCTGCAGCATGAGGTGATGGCAGCAAGCAAAGTCTAATGTATGCCATACCTCCATACAGTAGCTACAAATAAAATAATACACAGCTCACAACATTTTCTGGATAAGAGACCCATGTCTGTATTGTTGAGAACTTTGAAAGAAAATAAACAAATTGGCATGCATTCTACAATATTTCTGCAGGAACATAAGAAAGATTATAGGTTGAGAAAATCACTAATATTCTGAAGATGCTACTTTTCTATTCAGTTATTTAAAATAATTTGAAATGTTTTTTGTTTAGAGGTATATATTTTTGCTGCACTTAACTTACAAACAACTGTGTCAAAGGTCAAGATTTGAATATTATGGAAGGGTTGATAAATTGGCTGATAAATTCTTGACCAATCTGTTTTTTGAAGCATAAAACACAAATCAGTCTTCGAAGTCCATATTGTCTATTTCTAAAATATAGAAGACTAAAGGGGTTATTTTAACAATGGAAGTAACCTACTTTCTTCTATAAAGTGCTTAATTGTTGCGATGTAGTTCGCACATTACTATGAAAACCTGCAAAACCCGTCCGTCGCCATCAGTCACGCCTCCATATGGCCGCCAGTCCATCATGCCTCGTGACACGATCCATATATGGCCATCTCCATATATGAAGATCACGACACTGACCTCATCCATGGAGAAGACCATCATCACCTAGATCTGCAAGCCGGCCACAACTCCACATCTGACCTCAAACCTCAAACACTTATATGGAGCTGACCTGTTCTGACATGCCATACCGATATGTTGATCCTCCCCACCCCACTTGTCCTTCCTCTTCGATGTCTCCCTTTTGACTGATACCTGTCCATTCAAACTCTAGACTAGCCCGCCCCAAAGTTATTAGGCTAGTGCAGCCGTGCCCGGCAGCTGGCGAAAACTATAGTTCTCAACAGGTCCGAAAATTAAGGCCCGGCCCTACCTGGGCCCTCATCAAACCCTGTACACTGTGTGTGTGTGTGTGTGTGTGTGTGTGTGTGTGTGTGTGTGTGTGTGTGTGTGTGTGTGTGTGTGTGTGTGTGTGTGTGTATGCATGTATGTATGTATGTGCGGAAAATATACTTCAGACATCTCATGGAAGTTGTATGGAAGTTCTTTCCATGCATTTGACATTAATACATATTTTGAACATTTGCATTATAACAATGCAATATTTCCATTCACTGTACACTGAATTATTTTCTCTTCTTTTGATCTTGGCCTCTTTTTTGTTGTTGAGGAATTCTGATAATTTTGGAAGTTCTGTATGGAAGTAAACTTTGTTTTAGCGATTCATTGAATTTCAAGTCCACCCACACATGTGGTGAGTTAGGGTAGGATCTGTCAAATTAGGGCTTGTTTGGAATGTGAGATATTCCCATCTTGGTGTGTACTGTACTGTATGTATGTGAATGTGTCTGTGTGTGTACGCACATGCGCACCACAAGTGAACTGTTTGAAGACATATATGGCCTAAAATTAGAGAATAGGCTGCTGATTTTCATGAACACCGATATCGTCCCTCTATATTGAGGGACATACTAGTGAAAACTGTAAAAAATGCATGACATCTGACTCTCTCATTCCCTCACTGTCTTTCTCTTTCTACTGATAGATCAACAGACAGACCTCCAGACATCTGTGTGCAGGGACAATGTCAGAGTGAGGAGCAGCCAGGTATGTTGCTATGGCAACCGGCAAAGTGAGTCTCCCTCCTCTCCTCTGCCTTCATGGCTGTGGATGCATTCCTTACTCCAAGATGTGCTCTGCTGTACAGCATTGCAGAGCACAACAGCAACGCTACCATGCTATGTCGTACCTGTGGATTTGTTCTGTTTGTGCGCAATAATTGCCTATATAGCTTAGCAGATGAGGTGCATTTCCCCCACATGTGATGTACAAAGATGGTGTACATAGTGTAGATTACGTGTGTGACTGTGTGTGTGTGTGTGTGTGTGTGTGTGTGTGTGTGTGTGTGTGTGTGTGTGTGTGTCTGTGTCTGTGTGTCTGTGTGTGTACACTTTATCTATTGCTTGTCCCAAGTGTGCAGCTCTTTCTGTGTAGCACTACCACCTTGTGGTTAAAATGTAATACTGCAGTGCAGTCACACAAGAAGTGTGTCCAGTAAAATGTCCATAACGAAGGATCCTACATTATGGAAAAGTGAACTCACAAAATATGGATTGAATCTATGATAGAAATAGTAGCGTATGTATGTATACAATTAATTGTAAAATGTGGCATGGGCCATTAGGGTCTCCAACTCTCCGTCTTAATGTGACGTGCCAAGTCTAATGAGCATCCGAGGTCCCCCTTGAACCACATGTGCCCATCCGTATTGCATTAGTTAAAGTTACATATTATGAGTAACGCCACATCCACACTCCACAGTGACTGCTTTGACGAATTTCAATGCTGATGTGAGATTTAATTAGCGCCTGAATGGAACACAGAGACAAAAACGCTGTGCTGAATAGTTGGCTTTAGTTTACTACCCTCAAACTAGAGGCCTCTCTTGATTTTAGGGGTTTCAAACTTTGTTGTGGAGCCTGATGACTCCAGGCAAAAATGACTGCCAAATGGCTATTGTGGTGTGCTGAGGAGGGATGGGTCTGTGACTGAACATTAGGGCTGCAACTAACGATTATTTTCATAATCGGTTATTTAAACGATTAATCGGATTATGGCACTTACTTAGCTATCACCTTATAAATTAGATTTAGTTCTTGTAGACAAGTTCTAACTACCAACAAACAAAAAGACCTTAAAGATGAATAATTCATTCAAAAATACATTAGGCCTATTACATTTTGCTCAGATGCTTTGAAATAAATTAAAGCCATCCGGTCCCTTTACTCTTATTCTGACTGCATACATTTGATTAAGGAATATAATGCTATCCTGTATGCAGGTCCAAATTAGTTGTATTGTTTTTAATGTTAATGTACAATAGAAACTCCATCTTACATCTACTGCAGGTAATTATTTTCTTTAAAATGAGACATTTGATGTTTTTGGATACCATGTGATTCTGCATAGGTCGCCACCAGTGGTATGTGTCATATTTTGCTTTGCAGTCGCTATTGTGCATGTGCGACTATCAGCAGATTGTAAGGGAAGAGAGATGGCTCACTCCTCTTTAGCTTAGTTACATTTAACACTGGAAAAACACCCACAATTAATTGCAAAAAAGTGATTAGTTGCCGATTGGATTACGATTAATAAATTAGGTTGTGGGTTCGAATCACATGCACTTCGTCAGGCCTCATTCACACGTATCAAACCCCAATCAAGCAAATGTTTGGTCGTTTTTATTGGGCCACCACAATGCTTTTCCAATGGGAGTCACATGGCTTGACCAAACATTTTTGTTTGATGAGGGGGGAGGGGCAGAACACCACCAGCAATTTTTATTTAACCTTTATTTAACCAGTAAAATCACATTGAGACTGCGTCTCTTTTACAAGTGGGAACTGGCCAAGAGGCAGAAATAAAAATTACACTACAATACAACATCATCAAAGTTACATTTTTAACCAGCAAATACAACATCCGTAATACACCTTAAAATACCTATACATAAATACAACAAGTCACCTGACCTACTTTTTTCTTTTTAGTAGCAGGGCAAAATACACAATACAGTATACACAAATATACACAAACTCCACGAAATTAGCCGATATAATAGATATATAGGCATGAAAATAAGCTAGAACATATCCCGACATGTGCAAGTGTTGGATTGTACATCAAAGATGATCCTCTTGAAAGTTCTCAAAGGAACTTTCAAAGACAGTTTTATTCTGGACTGTAGGTCATTCCACGACCAAGGGCCAAAGAAGGCCAGACATTTTTTGCCCCCCTCAGATTTAAATGCTGGCACTACACACCGCAGCCAAGCATTTGACCTGAGGTTTAGGCCGTTTTGGACCAGGTCGAATTTAGATATAATATAAGACGGCAAGTCACCCAGAATGGCTTTATAAATAAAAATGTGCCAATGTTGAAGCCTGCGAGCTGCCAATGAAAACCAACCGACTGCAGCATACAGCGTGCAGTGATGCGTTCTGAAAGGTGCATTTGTTATGAATCTTAGTGCCGCATGATACAAGGGATCCAATTTGGTCAAAGATGAGGAGCAGGCAAACCTATACATGGTATCACCGTAATCCAATTGGGACAGAAAGAGACCAATGACAAGTTTTTTACGAGCTGAACAAGAAAAACAAGCCTTCAATCTATAGAAGAAACCCAAAGTGAATTTAAGCTTTTTGCACAAAGAATCAATATGAAATTTGAAATTAAGGTGTTTATCCAACCAGAAGCCAAGGTATTTGTATCGTTCCACCCATTCAATGGAAGTTCCATCGAGAGTGGAGATACTCATTTGAGCTGAAATAGCTCGTGGAGTGAACAACATAGCTTTAGTTTTGGTGCCATTTAGCAATAGTTTGCTCTTTATTAATTCGTGCTGCAGGGAGACGCTGTTTGCTTCATGCGCTCTTATCATCATACACCATTCATGATACATCATCTTACATCACATTCCATACTCAGCCAATCCGCTGAGCACATTCCATGCTAAATGGAGAGAGACAGCTGTGCATAGGAATTCAAAGTATAATTATAATGTACAATATCACCAGTGAACATGCCTAGTATGAATGTATGTTAGACTAATGGACTGTTACAGTATTTGTACATCTACGTCTATCCATAACAACCTTGACAGAACCAGAAACAACTTTATTGTCACATCCTTGTGTCAAGAAGTGGGAAATCATTTTGTTGTTTTCCAGAAAAAGATGGATAACTAGTTGCCCCCTTAACATAGTTGCCCACAAATCAAAAAATAAATGTCTATAGTCTATAAATGAGGCAGAACAAAAGGACAGTTCCCATGCTTCACTTCACATTACCACCAAAAGATGGCAATGTAGGACAGTCGTCGGCAAGGAAATATAATTGGATTATCACTTGCAAGTGCAGCCATTATATTACTAATTCTACTCAGTCGCCAAAGCGGATGCCTGCTGGCTAAATGTTTGACTCAGTAACAAACTGTGTGTGTGTGTGTGTGTGTGTGTGTGTGTGTGTGTGTGTGTGTGTGTGTGTGTGTGTGTGTGTGTGTGTGTGTGTGTGATATGTCTCTTGACCTGACTGTGACACGCTGGGTTGGTGCATCCCTTGTTCAGCAGTCTGCAAGCCTGCTGTGAGAGACTTATAGGGGGATAACAGGGACAAAACCAACCGGGTTAAGAACTTCCATAAATGAACATCCTGTTCAAAGGCTCATCGTCCCTCCTGGCAGAGTGATTGTTCTTATACATCATCCTCCCCTCCATTTCGTTGGCTTTCATTTCTCCTCATTTTCTCAGTTCTCCTCTCAGATGAGTTGCTGGAGGCAACTCTATGCAGTGGAGTCGGACTAAAGAAATGTGGGAATATGTGCAAGAGATAAAGAAGGCTTTGTGTAGCTTGATATGTATTTAATGTATATGTATTTGGACTATGTGTAATATGGACAATATCTAATGTTTATTCTTTATTTTTCCTCCTACTTATATGTCCTTACTTATTATATTTAATGATTTACTGCTCATATCTGCATTTAGGCCTACTTACTGACAGATGAGAGATGCGAAAATACTTTTTGCTGTAATAAAAATAAATTGAATCTCATCTCATCTCAAATACAAAAAGATACACTTGCCACATGGTGCCTCAAATGAAGGTTTGACTGAACTTGAGTAACTTTAGGCAAGGTAGAAATACTGTACAGAGATAAACTGCGTGATGCTAGAGCCAAAACCATATTTCACTGCTGTTTTGCCAGCTTTACTTTTAATTGTACATTGTCAAAACCCTTATAGCGCGGGTACCCTCCTCCATACACACACACACACACACACACACACACACACACACACACACACACACACACACACACACACACACACACACACACACACACACACACACACACACACACACACACACACACAGTAATTGTTAGTAATTCTGGAGTACTACGTAAATACAGTGGAGGACAATCAGGACATGCCAGATATATCACTCTATTTCAAACACGCACACGCATGCATGCATGCACAGACAGACAGCAGCGCAATTAAATGCTGACAAATATAGACACAGAGTCACAGACGTAACACTCACATAGCCCCATCACATCACACTGAACAACCATTCAACTATAAAATCAATAAATCACAGTGTATTTGCAGGCCCCTGTCAAGCAAACACATGCAAGAAGTAAAGTAAGTACCTCAAAAAACTGTACTTTAGTACTGGAGTAACTCTACAAGTGGAACCATAAGGGTCCATTTGGTTCCATTTGTGCACTATCATGGAGTCTAATTGAGTCATTACTTGAGACAATTAAACTGTAGAATGGACCGGTTGGAGACATTTGTTTTTTAATTTTTTCTTTTGACAGGGACAATGCTCATTAATCAACATGTCAGTTTTGACATCCATGTAAATGGGCCAATAGCTAGTATGTAACGTAACGTTTGAAAAAGCTTGTCCATTCACACCAATGCTTTCAAGTCAGCCTGTGATGTGACGCGCAGTCGCTTCAACTTCTCGCAACTCCTCTGTGGGCATACTGTAGAATGTAAATTCTTCTGTTAAACAAAATAAAAAATGAATTGCTATTCGCCCTACTTTGATGAAAGTTTAATTACCGCCCGTGATCCCAGAGTATCCTAACAAGATATCATCAGTGTAAAAGGTTTGAACGAAGCTGCGAGCGACGTGAGAGCCGTGTGTTCTCAACAATTCCCCACTCTCTTGCTGAGAGCAGATCTGCTGACAGCCATACAGCTTGAAATGTAAATAGGTCCGGCATTAGTATTCATCTGTCGTCCTGTACGCTGTGACTGTGTGTGTGTGTGTGTGTGTGTGTGTGTGTGTGTGTGTGTGTGTGTGTGTGTGTGTGTGTGTGCACGTGCACATGTGCATGTGCTCAGACGGGGTAAGGGAGTTGTGATGTATTTGATCAGACTCTCATTGGTTTAGTGTGAATCTCAGTAGCAAGAGTTCATTTGTAGGACAGTCAGCAGCGCTGAGTGCACTGCCTTTGTTTCAATTCACGATTATCTGGTTCCGATCAGATTGTGTGTGTGTGTGTGTGTGTGTGTGTGTGTGTGTGTGTGTGTGTGTGTGTGTGTGTGTGTGTGTGTGTGTGTGTGTGCGCGTGTGCGTGTGCGTGTGTGTGTGTGTGTGTGTGTGCGTGTGTGTGTGCGTAGATGTGCGGCTCACGCAACAGCCTTCACAGCCACGTCCCCCTTCGCCTCCCTGGAGCATGATTGACAGCTAAGATAGCGTGCGTGCGTGCGTGCGTGCGTAGGATAAATGCCTCCAGGTGTTTATACTTCAGGTGACAAGGACAGTTGAGCATTATGATGAGGTGCCGTATGGGACAATATTCAGAATGATCGGACACATATACACCGTGCACGGGATTGCATACACGTGCGCACGCGAGTGTGCAAACCCTTACAGTGTACATTTTACCAGTGTTAATCTGGCATTTTTTATTCCTCTTATAAGAATAGAGAGAGATGAGAATATATTGCGAAGGCATCCCATATGCATTTAAAACACATCATTGGTAGAATTCAAAGTAGCCCAAAAACAGAAGCAAACTTCAATTGAGGTAGCATTTTCTGTTACAATGGTGAGTATTACAAAATACTTGACAAGCCCAATGTTTTCTCATTGACATTGCCCAGACACACACACACACACACACACACACACACACACACACACACACAGCCATGGGCCACACATCAAGTTTGCCCCTGCCTTGTTTTACGTGTTCAAAGTTTTTGATGCCAACATTGCCTTGTTATCAGTGTTGAGTCTACAGTACAGGGTCTGCATTCCACCGGTCTTCCACACACATCTTGGACTCCACAGTCACCAGCAGTCACCACAGAGTCCAGTTAGCTCAGCTAGTGCAAAAGGAGAAGAAATGAATGGCTGAGGAGAACGGACCCTCGTTTTCGAGGCTGCCATGACAATCATATTGTGCTGCTGGTACCCCTTGTGTGGATTGGAGGAGGCATGTGGTTTCATTATTATCCTAATAGTCCAACCAGTCCGCAACCAGTAGGGAACACCATGGTGACGAGATTACACAAGTGCAGAAAACAAGCATATCGGCTAAATTGGGATAAAAGGGGGACTTTTAAGTAAATAAAACAAATATTTGATATTGGAGCCAAGCCATTTGATCTGAAGCCAAGGGCAACACTCACTGGTACTTTGGCCCCCTGGTCTACATTTTGAATATAGTTTTCAGTAGCCCATAGACACTCAGACACGTTTTATGCGACCACATCTGTCTGTGACAGATGCTATCAATCTGTGTGTGTGTGTGTGTGTGTGTGTGTGTGTGTGTGTGTGTGTGTGTGTGTGTGTGTGTGTGTGTGTGGGAGTGAGCGTCTCTCATGGAGCGCTTCAACTCTGAGCTCCTATACCCTGTGGTTTGATGTGACTGATTATGACAGTTAGTGTTAGAGGTCTCCATAACCTATCAACAAAGGCAGATGGCAACAGAAACTGTCAGCAACAACAGAATCAGGGTTACAGAGATGTTTAACCCAGTGTGTTGTGGTGTGTGTGTGTGTGTGTGTGTGTGTGTGTGTGTGTGTGTGTGTGTGTGTGTGTGTGTGTGTGTGTGTGTGTGAAAATAGAGAGCACGTGTGAACGAGTGCAGGATGTGTGGTGTTTAACCCAGCTCCCGTTCCTCTTGATGCTGAATGCATCGTTCTCCTGTGGCAAGAAAGTCATCAACAGAAAATGCTCTCCTATTTTTCTCTCTTCACTATCTTTCTCCTTTTCATCTCTTTTTCTCTTTCTTTCTTCTCCTCTCTCTCTTACACCTCTCTCTCTCTCTCTCTCTCTCTCTCTGCCTGACTATATTCCCTATTCCACACTTGTTGAGGAGCTGTCATATTCGCTCTCTCTCTCTCTCTCTCTCTCTCTCTCTCTCTCTCTCTCTCTCTCTCTCTCTCTCTCTCTCTCTCTCTCTCTCTCTCTCTCTCTCTCTCTCTCACTCTCTCACTTCGCTCTCTCTCTGTCTCTCTCTCTCTTTTGCATGGCTCTGTCATCTCTCCAGCACGGCTGCAGGGGCGGATCAAAGCCGGGTGGAGGCGGAGGGAGATAGGACGGGTAGGGGGAGGATGAAGGGGGAACATTTCTGTTTTTTCGGGGTGAAAGAGAGGACAGGGTGGCTCTGTGACACACATAGCAAACCCACAATAAGACGCCATGGAGAGCTGCAGTTAAACACCAGCCAAACTGCTCTCATTAACCCTGGAGTGGAACATTGCTCGCACGCACGCACACACACAAGCACACGCACACACACACACACACAAACACACACACACACACACACACACACACCTGGTACCAACGACCATCCATATTGTGCCACTTATTGATTTAGGCAGGGTATACCTTCCTTTTTTATATATCTTCACAGAGGTTTTAGCTTTAGATTGGATATAGTATAGAGAGACAGAAGAGGGTCTCCAGCAGCAGTCGATCCAGGGGACATCTCCATTGCATTGGTCATTGGCCAACACATCTGATCTGCTGCATGCATTGCATGGCACTGCTGCATTGATGATGGTGAAACCGAAGCCTTGGAACATGCATTCATCGGCTTCATAAATTCAGGCTGTCGGCATTATGGCGCTGGTTTCATTATGGCGCTGGTTTCATTATGGCGCTGGTTTCATTATGGCGCTGGTTTCATTATGGCGCTGGTTTCATTATGGCGCTGGTTTCATTATGGCGCTGGTTTCATTATGGCGCTGGTTTCCGTTAATCCATAGCATTATGGCGCTGGTTTCCGTTAATCCATAGCAATTTGACAGCCACTTTGAGAGTGTAAAATTGGACCCTGTATAAGCCTATAAGGGACTGTTTGGGTGGATTTGACTGTGAAACTAAACTGTGTTACATTGTAACATTGGTCCCATGTTGGATTTCACGGTGTGATAAAGCAATACCATGTGAGAACATTATTGTCACTATCACAAAGACTACTGCCGCTGTGTTGACTAAAGGCAGACCCCTATCCACGTCTGTTTTATGTATGAACATAAAATAAAAGAATAATATCACACAATATAATAACAATATAACAATATAAGGCTGTCCCCAAACATTCAAGGTTCGAATGTTCGCTCGTTAGGGTTGGCACTCAAATCTTAATTAATGGGTTTGAACCATTCGTATTTTTTTGTTTTTAATAAAAATAAAAATATTAATTTTTTCCTTTTTTATTAACTCGAAAATATATCTCGGCGAGAATGTTATATATGTTAAAAAGTAAGTTTCTCGTGCATTCCTGTCAGAAGTTGTGTCTATCTCCTTGTTGTGCTGTCCCAGGTGTCTCTCTCCAAAATCCCCTGTGCACATTAATTTGGTGATGGGCCTGCAGCCAATCAGCCAATCAGCAACAAACACACACCCACCCACACACCCCCACACACACACACACACACACACACACACACACACACACACACACACACACACACACACACACACGCACACACACCAGCACGGCACAATTTGAGAAAAAGGTTAGTTATCTCTCTCTCTCTCTCGCTGCGCTGTTGTGTCTGTGTGTGTGTGTGTGTGTGTGTGTGTGTGTGTGTGTGTGCACGCGCATGTGCGTGTGTGTGTGTGTGTGTGTGTGTGTGTGTGACACTGATTTATTGAATATTCTGACTTTCAATTAAAATGTACATACATTTAGTTTTGATTGTATTGTTGCTTTTTGCCTTGGCAATGTAAATGTAACCCAGCCAACATGGCAACCCGCAAATGGCAACCCATGTCAACTGTCAATCAAGGCAGTATAAAGGTGACATCAGTTCCTACACTCCCCACTCCCACTCCCACCTATGCAAGATGGCGGAAATGTTTGGCAGCAGCAGGTTCCGGTTCACTGTGACAACCTTTGGTTACTCTTCGCGGTGAGTCATACAGGCTTGGTGTCTTAACTTGGATCAACTGGTTAACTGTTTGTTTATTTTGAAAGCATTTGATTTATGTTTGAACTTTTGGTTTAATAATTAATATTGATGTATTCTATTATAATATATATGTCATGTTTTATAATATATATTATAAAATATTTTTGGCTATACAGCCACATGTGTTTCTAATGTGATGTAGGCCTACATAACACTAATGACACTTATCCTTTCTCTTCATGTAATTCCAGAATATGAAGAGTCACTGCACCAGTGCACCAGTGGAGTAGGCAGCACCAAGCCCTGGACCCTGAGACGAGCCATGTCCGTGGGCCCCACAGCCCCACCAATTTAGGCTTCCGAGGACCCCCACCCCACCCTGGAGCCCATGTGAAGTGTCCCAGACCGATGCCCCTCTCCCTGCACAAGACATTAAGGTAGGAACTGTACACTATAGCTGCTGCTGGGAAGAGCTGCTTTCTGTGGTGAGTACAAATCTTGTTTATTGTCCTTTGCTGTCGCTGGTGTGGTTCTGCAGGGTACTGATGGTGTTGCTCTCGTTTGCGTTCCGGCTTCTTGCGGTTGCGTCGCGCTGCCTGCTGTTGCGTCTTTTGCGTCGACTGCCACAATTTCGGCCGGTTCTGTCATTTCACCTCATTTCACCTAACTTGTGGACACTGCCTGTCATCTGCAGAAGAACGGTAAGAATGGTTCACGGTAAGTATCTGTTTTTGTATTCTTTGCTGCTGGTAGGGTAGGGCTGGTAGGGTAGGGCTCCTACAAGGGTAGGTTTTTGCGTTGCGTCGCAAACAAAGCACTTTGGCACAGGCATGGAGCTCCTGGTTTACTGGGATGGGGTTCGATTCCCTGCTGCGCCCTGCTTTCATTTAATCTGTTAAACAGGCATCCTTTTGCACAATAGAGTGTCGCAGTCCCTCCCCCTTTCAGAACGACGAGTGGCCCAGGAAGTTATTCTCAATTTCATTTTCTCCTATAGGCATTTCAAAACGTATTTATTTAAAGACTTAAGCGAAGCCAACTCTTATCATGACAACACGGTAACACACACAATATTTTGGACCAAATAATTACAAAGAAGAACAACGTGTTGTAACCTGCCGTTTTATCTACTTTCTAATTCTTTGTTTGGCCCGAAAAATTGTGTTTGTCATGATTGGTCCGAATGTTCACTCAAATTCCTGCCGAAGTTCGAGTCCTAAAATAAGGGCTAGGGTACAGCCTTAACACACACACACACACACACACACTCTGCTCTCTTTAGCAGAGTGACTAAGAGCCCATCATGTGTTTGGTGACAGTCCACGTTCTATATAAAGATCTTTTTTGTCCGATACATATTTTGTGTAGTTTGATTGTCTTGCCACAAGGTGCCAGCATTGGATGAGCTGACCACAGGCCAGGGTAATGAAAGGCATGGAGTCCACACTTATGATCCTGAACGCCACATTGACTGTAAAATATTTAAAGCACAATCAAAAGAGAGTAACACACCATGCAGCAGCACAGAGCACACACCGGTATGTGACGGTAAATAAATGCCGTGGCTCCTCTAAGAATGTGTAGCTTAACAAGTAGTTTGGGTGAGCATGAGAATGAGTCAATACTGTGACTAATTAATGTGACATTATTAAGAAGTGAAGGATCTGCCGATATGTATGTGCCAATATCCCGCACGTACAGGACAATGCAGACATGTTGTCTATTTCCTTCCTGTTTTGTCACATTATATTATAGGATCAAGGTCCTCATTATTAGTAATCTTTTAAATTATTATTATTTTTGAGTGGTGCAACCACTCCTAGAACCAGCAATGTCCGTCTGTCCGTCCGTCCGTCCCTATGTATGTAGGGTACCAACAGGGGGCGCTGTTTTTGTAACATTGTGAGTTTTATAGAACAAAAAAAACACACTAAAGCTTTTTTCTTCTCCTTCCTATTCTTCCTTTTTCTTCCTTGAAAAAGAAGGTGGTGAAATGTATAAGCACGTTTCAGAGACATGAAGACATGAGGAATGGAGGCATGCCATGCACGCGTGTGGTGCATGATGTGGGAGGAATCCTCCACTCTGGGGCGTAGACTAAAAACCAGAGTGTGAAACGGGAAGTTTTCAGACTTCTTGGTGGAGGAACAAAGGACTCCATAGTTCCAGTGTTGACTGCCGCTGTTGAGCATTAGCCTGCGGCTCTCTCCAGGCTTTCGATGGCAACCTGTCTCATTGTTGGTGCCAGAGTATAGAGCTGTCACACTCTGCCACAGCTCTCTGTGACAGCCACACACAGCCAAACAGCACACAGAGCTGTTAGCGCACGCACACACACACACACACACACACACACACACACTCTGCTGCCGCCAGCAGGAAAAATACTGTATGGTGTTAAAAGTGCAATGGAATAGCAAAGGCTGAGTTATACTTAGTTGTGCGTGGGTGAAGAACACTGAAAATAGCCGATCTACAAGCTCAGCACAACACGTTTTGAGCTTGTAGGTTATAGTGTCGTTTTCATCGCCAGCAGTTAGCAGTGTGACTACATTAAAGTGTGTCTAATGTGTTGTGTTTTATTCATTCTGTCACTCCTTATCTAATATCCTTATATCTGCCTAGTTGAGGAATATTATCGTCATAAACCCATTTTGGGAAGGAACCCCTTTTGGTGTTAGCATTATGTTATGCTTTAGCTATTGAAAAATTGCAGATCTACAAGCTCATAGCGCGCCACCAAGTGGCGCGCTACGAGCTTGTAGAAGAACGACTGACATAGAAACATAGCTTTTTCAGAAAACTGTCAGGATGTAGAAGACATTTTTAGAATCTGATCTCAGGTCAAAATGGCTTAAAGTCTGATGACTTGATTGCCTGCTGCAACAGTGATTGCTCTTTGTGGATACAGTGAATGCTGTATGCTGTGCATTGTCTTTGTCTGTGCGTGCCACAGACCAGCGCTGCTTTCATGCTGTGTAGGTAATTATAAATGACCTCCTCTGCAGAATTCATAATTTCTAGCCAAGCACGTGTGTGCGCGGCTGCACGCACACACACACACACACACACACACACACACACACACACACACACACACACACACACACACACACACACACACACACACGTGTAGGCTACGGCTGTGACAGGAGCAACATAGGTAGGTCAAGGTTAAAAAGGGGAAAAGAGGACATTAATATCCTCTCTTCATTTCTCTCCATCGGTCTCCATTGTCTGGCTCCTACTTACTCTCATCCACCCCACTGATCCTCTCTGGACCCTCCGCCTCCCTCTCACTACAAACAACTGAACCACATCTTCGACCAGTCTAAAAATGTCCAGTCCTCTCAGTTCTGTCCTCAGTTTCCTTCATACAATGAAGGAAAGACAGAGATAACAGGATCGCAAAGATGAAAAGAGAGCTACACGGAGATGGAAGGAACATTAGCCTTGCCAAACGCCTCTTCATCATGCCATGTGTTTATGTACTGTATAAATGTATTGGTGCGTGCGTATGCGTGCATGCGCGCGCGCGCGCGTGTGTGTGTGTGTGTGTGTGTGCAAGTGACTGACTGACTGTCAACAGTCAACGGTCAACAGGGGGTGAGTGAGGTCACTGTCATTGTGTTCCCTCCCTGTTGACCCTGTCACAGAAACAACATGGACTGCCTCTTATAGCCACCGTCTCTTCAGTGATCTCTCTCTCTCTCTCTCTCTCTCTCTCTCTCTCTCTCTCTCTATTGACATCTTCAAAGAAAAGGGCAACAACACTGTCAACATCAAAGGTCCAAGGGCAGAGTGAACCAACAGAGTCAACAGAGTGACCAACTTCAAGTGATCTCAACTCTGGACTGAAGTGTGCCAGAAGCGTGTGAAGCTCTCTGCATGTTGCTTGTGATATACATGGTTGTTATTCCTATCCATTTTATGATGCTGTAAGGAGAGGAAAGCCTCTTCGGAATGCGGGAGTGAATTGATGTTCAAAGACACTTCTGTACTCTCTGTAGAACGTGCCCACTATCACAGACTTCTTTTAACTCCTGTGTTTTCCTTTTCAAGAAGCAAGATACTGAAATCATTGCACTTACAGTACATGCACTCGAATACATGGATTACTGTAATGAATAATCTAATATAAATAACCAGGTTATGGAAATGAATCGATTAAAGCATTTACATGCATATCATGAGCATGATTACTGCTGCAAGTTTCACACACGTGTTACATCTTGTGACTATATATCTTCAGACATGCTCACATTAACAGATTGTACTGAATAACAAATACATAAAAACGTTATTGTTTTGGTGTTGTGCACAGGTGTACTGCAATTCGTCAAAAGCATTTTGTGTTTCAACAGAAGCTATAACACATCTCCAGTAAAGCAAACAAAAGCACACAGCCATGGCAGATTTATTATTCGTAAATAAATGAAAATCAACTAAGAGTGATCGTACTGTGTAAACCGGGGGGGAAAAAAGTCAAAATGAATTTATCACCCCATGTCAGGTGAGATGGCACTGCTCCACACTCACCACACACACATTTGAAATCTCTGTACTGAGTGAGCGAGCATCACTGAGCACCAATGGATTACATCAATCAGATCAGCCTATTGTCTAACATATCCCATGTATTTACCTGCTCATACTCCACCTCAACGCTCCTTTGCTCCCGGTCCTACAACTATTCCACTCAACAAAAAGTGTGTGTGTGCGTGTGTGTGTGCGTGTGCGTGCGTGTGTGTGTGTGTGTGCGTGTGCGTGTGCGCATGTGTGTGTGAGTGTGAGAGAGAGATTAATCTGCTGTAGCTAATGCAGTGCAATAAAGGATTACGCCATGTATCCATCCTTTAATTATGCATTCCTTATTTGGTCTTCCATCTATAAGCAGGCAGTGGTATGTATTGCGTGTGTGTGTGTGTGTGTGTGTGTGTGTGTGTGTGTGTGTGTGTGTGTGTGCATGCGCATAAGGAAGCGGATGATGACGTGCATGTGCTTGCGTGTGTTTTCAGAGTGATGTATCGAGCCAATCATGGACTGACGCCTCATACATCACTTTTATTGCAGCATTTTGCCCCCTATCCACTCTTTTCCTCTTTCCGTCATTCTCTACTCCTCTATACATTTCAGGGTGCACATGCAGGTGCAGAGGAAGATAAATAATAAAGTTTTCATCAGACTTTCTGATTTCTGCCAGACCAAAGAGGGCTTCGCACCGCGCGGAGCGATGGCGTTTATCCCCATATGACAAGATAAAGTGTCAAACCATGTAGCTGGCGTGTTGACATTATAGCTCGCCCTGACCTTTGTTGTGTGCGTACCGGTGGTGTCCTTACATGCTAGGCAGCATTTCCAGGAACCCTCTGAAGGGAAGGGACTGCGTTGTCTGGCTTGTCTGCTATAAATTATACTGGCGTCAGCCATCGCTAAACGGACTCCCTGGGCTTTATAGTGCGTCTCTGACACAGTATGTGAACACAGAGCATTAAACTTTACTGTGGCCTGCCTATACAGTATCCTCCTTTTAGAGTTACCCGTTCTGCTGTTTAATGAGTGATTGGCTGCATACGGTTCACATTTGTTACGAAATTAAAAGTATTTTTTCACTCCTCATTATGCTCTGTGTTCCACTCCCTTTATGTTAATTCCTTTGTTCTTTTGTTCATTCTCATCCTGTTCTATTGATTTAAATTCCAAAAGTCATTAAAAAAGATACAGTATCACAGTTTTATTCATTTTCACACTCAAACACTCAATAATCCTGTTGGTGGTGTTAAATATAACACCACAGTTCTTTCCTATTTGCTCTGATGGAATTCCTATGCCTTGGAGTAGTTTCACAGCAATCCTTTCTGTAACAATGCCTATAGGCCTACACTTGAACCCTGGCATCCCTGAGGCAAACATTTATTGGCAAAATAGCCGAGCTACAAGTTCACAACGCATCACAACGTGATATTGTGGTTCAGATATTTACTGTAAATGTCCACAACACAACACTTCTAGAAGAGTCCATGTATCAGCCATGGACAAGGAAAGCAATCTAGAGAAATTGCTAGTTGTTTAGGTCCAAAAAGAGTTTATGTGAAGTTGTGACTTTTTGATGTCCAGCATTGAGGGTGTGTGTGTAAACAAACATTGAAGACGAAGGTGAGGACGCAAATTCTGATTGGCCAGAATGAGATGATGTATGATGATGTACGATGATAAGAGCGCCCCTCAGTTCACATTATATAGTATCTGATGTACAGGAAATGCCTTGGATATACAAACCTCTGGTTTGTTGTCTCTCCACTTATTTGTTAACCGGGTATGGGTGGGGATGGGTATGGGTATGGGTGTACGGGTGGGGATGGGGATGGGTATGGGTGTACGGGTGGGGATGGGTATGGGTATATGGGTGTACGGGTGGGGAGCTGAAGTTGCCATCTTGATATTCTTCAAATTCCAGCAGGGCTAATTTGTCCAAAGGTTTACTGGGTTGTCATGTTGACGTGTCTGCCTATCAAGTAGGCAGGAAACATACGGTTTAATGA